>NW_012133859.1:977528-979294 GCF_000956105.1 Propithecus coquereli | reverse complement strand
TTAGTCAGGCTGGCTGCTGTCACAAAGTGCCATAGCCTCGGTGGCTTATAAGCTATAGACATTTGTTTCTCACAGTTCTGGAGGCTGAAAGTCTGACATCAGGGTGCCAGCATGGCTGAGTTCTGGTGAGGACCTTCTTCTAGGTTCCAGCTGACTTCTCACTGTGTTCTCACATAGCAGAACTTCAAGGGAGCTCACTGATGTCTCCGTATAAAGGCACTCATCCCATTCCAGAGGGCTCCATCCTTATGACTAATCACTTCTCACATGCACACCTCCTAATACCCGAATAAACACCTTGGAGATTAAGGTTTCCATATTTCGAGGGAACATAAACATTCAGCCCATTGTATTACCCTAAGCTTGTGCCTGCATCAGGGTCTTTGTACTTTCTATTCCCACTGTCTGGAAAATTCTACCTGTGGATCTTCACATCACTTCATCCTCCTTCTGGAATAATTCATTGACCACCTTACCCCATGCTGTTATCCTGCTTAATTTTTCCAATCTTATACATTGTTTATTTGTTTGCTCATCATCTCCACCACTTAGAATGTAAGCTCTGTGAAGGCAGAACATTGTCTTATTTGCCAAAGTATCCCTAGCCCCAAGAACAGAGCTCACATAGAAGGTGTTCAATGAATATTTGTCCAATGAATGAATGACTTTTTGATTTGATTATGGGCCTTAAACAACTGCTATATAAAGAACTTAAAAAGTCCCATGTGATGAAATAAGGTAATCATTTAGATCAAAGCTTAATTTAAAAATTAATGAGAATCACATCAAATTACAATATATGCATATGTGTGTATGTATGCTTTCTTCCCCCTTTGGTGCGGTATTCTAGGGGAACATATTTGGATAGTTCTTGATGGTCCAGTAGATGCCATCTGGATTGAAAATCTGAATTCCGTTTTGGATGATAACAAAACTCTCACTCTTGCCAATGGTGATCGCATTCCCATGTCTCCAAACTGCAAGATTGTTTTCGAGCCTCATAACATTGACAATGCTTCTCCTGCTACGGTCTCAAGAAATGGAATGGTTTTCATGAGCTCTTCTATCCTTGATTGGAGTCCTATTCTTGAGGTATAATTGAATCCTTCTTTTGTATAATTAAAAAGGAAAACAGATCCTTCAGCATTCTTGTAATGTGAATGCCAATTTTTTTTGCAGATGGCAGTGTAATTGCTTTTTTATGCTAATGTTTATGGAAGATTCTTGAATACATTGGGATATTCAAACCCTGATTGCTCCTGACAGGTTTCCTCAGTACTCTTCTAATCACTTTAAAACTGGGCTTTCCAACCCATGGGTTGTAGAGTAATTGCCAGACCTGTATGAATCAATAATTTCACCAAACTGTGTCTGAGGGCTGAATAAGTAAAATTTAATTTGATCACTTTGGGGATTTATGACATTTTTAAAAGGTACTCATTCAGATAAAGTTTGGGAACAATCATCTTAGAATATTAACTTGAAGATAGTTTATTAAAATTGCATATAAGAAATTTTTATGAGATTCAGTAGTCATAATATTAGTTTTAAGTTTGTATGTGGAAATAATATTTCAGATAATATCTCTTCAAGTTATGATCAGGTATATTATTTTATTACCACCAATATATTCTAGAATATATTGATTAGAATTATAATTAAATACCTTGAATACTTAGATATTTTACTAAATAAATGTTACAATGTAAGGCAGAAAGCTTATTAGATTAGCCACATGGAAAATCTTTTGTTACATAGTTTGCCAA
>NW_012133859.1:975050-977478 GCF_000956105.1 Propithecus coquereli | reverse complement strand
AGTATTTTCTTCCCTTCCATTTTCTTGCTTTCTCTTTTCTTCTTCCTTTTTCTCCCCTTCTTTAAAATTGTTTTTTTTTAAATAATAACTTACGGGGAAGATGAGGAAAATACTAGTCAACTTCAATGAAGGTGAGATTTTATTTATTAATGGTCACATTGAAATAACCTGGACTGTGTTGGGCATTTTCAACTTATTTGTACCTTGCTATGTTTGTGCCAGAATAATTGGTCAGATTTCCCATTGTTTCTTTTTTAGATTGATGAGGATGAACCCTTATTTTTGAGTTTGATTGAAGATCTTTTCCCAAATATTCTTCTGGACAAGGCTGGTTACCCTGAGCTGGAAACAGCAATTAGCAGACAGGTAATAATTTATTTCACAGGGCAGCATCTTCTGAATCGAATGGGAATTAGGTGGTGCTGCTGTGGTCCAAACCTGTGGGCTCCACAAAACAACACTGAGGATACAAGGAGACTGACAGAACTCCCCCTGCCCTGGAGTCTCCTCCTGTTACACAACCACATGTCCAGTTGGTCAAGCGTGAGTGGCCCGGTTATTGAGAGAAACCTCCCACACCAGATTCGGAAATGAAATGCGATTGCAGTGCAGCTGGCTACCTTGCCCAAGCTTGGCTTGGCTCTGCCTTTGCCCTGGCATTTGCCACGTTGCCTTATCCCCAGACTCCTGACTCTGAGCGTTATTAGTAGTGATCTTCTGTGGCCTCTGGATTATTATTCTTTTTTCCCCTGGGCACTTGTGGTTTCTTCTTTAGGCTCCAGGGCTGGGGGGGTCCACTGTGTGTATTTATCATTAGGTATATGGACTTCTCATAATACTTGGTGCAGCTTTAACTTTTTATAGTCTTCCTAGGAATGAAAATGAATCATGTGAAACTTGTGCCTCATTTTCCTTTTCTATGAAGAAGAATTTGGAAAAAAAATGTTGTTTTATAGAAGTGGTGATTAACTCATATTTATAAACTACATTTAAATTCTTTGAAAATATTTGTAATAAAAATCAAATGTGGTAGTATTTAATGTATATTTTGCTTAAAAAATCAATATATAAAAGTCTGCATTTCCCAATCAGGTAAAAATGATAATGTTTTCTATAAATGGTTTCTTTATCTTTTGGCTAAACTAATTGTATCACTACCTAAAAAGCTAAGTATTAAGTAATTTATAGAATGACTTACATTAGTAATTTGTAGCATATAAAAAATATGATGGGCAAATATATAACATAAAGTAATATATGGATTATTATCCAAAATTATTTAAGTAAAATTAAAATCATTGTGTTTGGTGAGTTCAAGCATAGCACAGTCGTTAAGCACATATACCGTGGAGTTGAATTTCTTGGGCTTAAATCCCCATTTCATAACTTTACAAGTTGATCAACTTGGGCAAACTGCTTAGTCACTCTGTGCCTCAATTGTCTTGTCTGTAAAACGAAGGTTATCGATAGTACCATTTTCATCATGTTATTAGGAAGATTAATCTTAGAATGATGTTTTCCACAGAGTAACTTCCACACATATTAATAGATAAAAACTATGCAGTAGACTTACAAAGATAGCTTGAAATTTATATGAAATTCCAATCAACCTGGTGTGCTATCAGATTTTCCAATTATATGTATCATCTTACAAATTAAAAATGTAAATACATTTTGCCATTTGGATCTTTATTTTTAAGTTGATCCTCAGATGTGCATTCAATAAAATGTTAATGTAAATATATTCAATTCCCAAAGACAAATGCAGCTGTTTCTTATTAGCTTGGGATAGCATTTAGATTATGTTCAGCCTGATTTCGTCTATGTAAATATGTATTTTTCATGAGGTATTTTTTATCATGGTAAAATGTATAACATTAGACTTACTATTTTGACCCTTTTTAAGCATACAGTTCAGTGACTTTAAGCACATTCAGATTTTTGAGCAACCGTCATCACCATCCATCTTCAGAACTTTTTTCATCTTCCCAAATTGAAACTCTGTATTTATTAAACAACAAATCCCTCTCCCTATATTCTTGTGTATTTTTTTAGCACAATATTAAATCCAGATTATTGTTGATGTGTTCCAATGTGGGGGTTTTGTTATGTTTTCAGGTTGAAGAAGCTGGTTTAATCGATCACCCTCCTTGGAAACTGAAAGTTATCCAGCTGTTTGAAACGCAGAAGGTGAGGCATGGAATGATGGCCCTAGGGCCCAGTGGGGCAGGGAAGACCACCTGCATCCACACCTTGATGAAAGCCATGACAGGTATGGGGCAGCCAGTCTCATTGCCTTGGGGGACACATTTAAATAGTTGTGATGCATGTAACTGCTCAAGAGGGACACAAAGGCAGATACATTAATATATTTTTATAGGAGGGAATGCCGCTTGACTTATTATTGGGGACGTTTTAGAGATAACCT
>NW_012133859.1:968627-970900 GCF_000956105.1 Propithecus coquereli | reverse complement strand
TTTTTCAAGGTGAGCAAGAAAACATATCAGCAAGTCGAAGCTGATAATGGAGAGAATGAGGCCTCTTCTAGGTGATACTTCAGGCACAAGATTTAATCTAATATTCTGTAAACCAAAGATTTTTTGAGCTGTGAAATTTAGAGAATTTCTATATTATATTAGTACCTTCCAGCATGGTATCCTTTTTCTCCCCTAAGTAATATGCAATTTTTTATTACAGAAGATATAAAAGTGCTTTAGTCAATAAAGTATAATGAGGCTAATCATGATAACTTGGAATGCAGTAAGACATTTTCAACGTGATTTTGCATTTTTTATATTTTGAGCACCTGCTGACAGAACGCCACAAATTAGTGCAATATTGCTTACTGATGGTTCACTCCACATCTGAGATATGTAAAATTCGGATTTACTTGGTATAGATTGTGGAAAACCACACCGGGAAATGAGGATGAATCCCAAAGCAGTTACTGCCCCACAGATGTTTGGTCGGCTCGACGTGGCTACAAATGACTGGACTGATGGGATATTTTCTACCCTCTGGAGGAAAACATTGAGAGCAAAGAAAGGTAGAAGATAAATCACAAGTATTATTTTTGACATGTACTTCTAAATAAAATTCTTGCTGGCTGTATTGAATTACTAAACAACTGATTCTCCATATAAAATGTTAACCAAGACTAAGAAGTCATAAATTAGAATGATATTTGTGAATGTTGAAACAGTGAAATTATTAGTTAGCATATTTTAAATCCCCCCTTTCTGGAACAATTTTTTGAAAGAACATTTCTGCACCCCGGTGATATCTTAGAATAAAATAGATGGAAAAAAGCTGTTAAGGAAAATTGATAGTATTGAATAAGCTGATTTTACCATAACCATTTTCACTGAATATTTTACAAATGTTACTCTTGTTAAAGTACAGACTATTTTTAAAAAACTGAGTCCCTTATAAAATCATAGGAGAAAATGGGTTTGGAATTCTCTAGGGAGAAAATTGTGTATATCAAAAATGAAGTCTACATTGAACTAACATTATTCTGTGTGGATGGACACTGGTGTTTGGTTGTTTAAACAAACTCGTTAAGAGGTAGCGGTTCAATCTGAATAGCCTCTCACTTGTAAACTCTGTCAATGGAACAGAATGTTCCCAGAATATACACTCAGAGGGAAGAAGTGATAACAGCTCCGCTCTCATTGTGTTTTTTCACTCCTGAGTGAGGAGGAGAAAGGCACAGTGAATACAATTGCAGGGAGAAAGAACAACACAGGAGAGGAAGGAGATATTTGGGTTTCCTTCCTGGGTCTACCATTTGGGCAACCATGTTATATGGAAAAATGTTTACAGTAGCTCCATTGAAGTGCTTACTTAAAGAATGTAGCTGGTCAATGTAACATTAATTGTCAGAAGACAAATGAAAACACTTAATTTCTGAAGTGTGCTCATATTAGAAATTGTTGTTCTATTGGAAAAGAAATCAAATTTTGCTTGTGATTTGTTCCAGTTAATCCAATGTAATCACAGACCCAATTACCAAATGTTACCTCAAAGAATAGGAGCTCAGAGAGGTTTTTTTCCTTTCCCCATAAAAAAGGCAACATATGCTTTTTGTTTCAAAGTGACTGGTGATTAGATCACCATTTCACTTGAATTGCTAGTTGAATGAGCTTGATTAGGATTTTCAAAGCATTTTGTTTGAAATAGACTCTGCCACAATTGTTGCAAAGAAAAATTCAATCTACAAACTTGGTCATGGTGTTGGTGAGTAAGAGAAACTAGTAGTTAAGAAATTAAGAGGACCATTACTATTAAATCAAATACCTAAATTTATAATAGCATTCTTGTGGGAGCATTCTGCTGATGTTTGTCATGTTCTCTACCTCCAAATAATCTCCTTAAATGACTCCTGTCAGGTTTTGTCCACAGTGTCCCTCTCTGGATTGCTCTATAAGGGACACTTATGACCTCCAGCTTGTCAAATACAAATTTCCAGTTCTCAGTCCAGTCCTGCTCTCAGAAGCATCGGCACAATTGGTCACGCACCTTCTCGAAACCCTCTGTCACTTGGCTCCAGGGATTCCTCCTCCTGTTAGCTCTTTTCCCACCTCTGCTTCCTCGAGAGGTCTGGAAGGAGAAGGAGTCAGCAAAGGGGACCATGTCGGGAGTCTAAAGGTTATGACGCCTCTGTCTTCAGACCTCCTGTCTCTTTCTCTACACTTACTACCTAGAAGAAACTTCCCCAGTCCCATGGCTTTAAATTTCACCTCTGTGC
>NW_012133859.1:964984-968577 GCF_000956105.1 Propithecus coquereli | reverse complement strand
TGGGACTCCGAGTTAAGGTCAAGGCCCATTAACAAAAAAACCCAGAATTTTACCAATATACGAAGCCATTTACCATTAAATAAAAAATGCAACATGCTATCTCCCAATAAACATAAAATAATTCCAATCCCAACTCTTAAATTCTATGTGCTGAAATCATCCTAATAATAAATCATCTTCCCACCTGGAATCAGATATTTTTCTGGTCAAGTTAAATAAACACATTTCCTTTCTAGAGGTCCTGAAGGCTTGCCTATAAGGTCATCCAAGGATAATGGGCATTTCCACTCTCATAATTATTCTTGTATTTTCTGGTTCGATCAGACATTGGACACTCTCTCCCTAAAAATAACAGCAGCCCTTAGCCGTGGCAGAGTTGAGTTTCAAAATGTCAGAACTTTGGCTGTTGGAGTACGAAATATATAGTGTCACAGGGAAAAAGTGCCTGTTTGGGTTTTCAGTCAGCTCATGGAACCCTGGAGCACTGCTACTGGTGCAATTCTGGTACGTTAGTGGTTGCCAGAGATTGCCCTGCACATGTTGGATTTAGTCTCTGTTTGCTCAGGCACTGGATGAAGTGAATTCTGCCTATCAGGTCTCTACCAGGGGTTCTTCAGAATGAGTTACACTATGCTCTCAGCCAGCGCCTACCTCCACCGAAACTGAGAACTCACACCTGCAAGACTTATCACGTTTTTTTTTTTTTTTCATGTATGGTATTAAGATCCTGTTATGGGATTTTTTTGTTTTTTAAATAATTGTTTTCTCTCTCAAATTATGCTTAATGTATCTTTGCTGTGATTATGAAACTTTTGTTGACAATAAACTACAAATGCACCTGGTATAATGACTTGAACAAAATGAATGCTAAATATTAAACAATACAGATACATTATGTATAATATGTCTAAATAATGTAATCCATATGGCATCACTGATTTTGGATAAGTTCCTTGCAAAGATGAATGAATCATAAGACTATTTGCTGCTTATTAACTTGTTCTTGGCTTTAGTATATAGGGCAAACATTTCTGTTAAGTAATACATTGTTTCTTGGTGAAAACTTTAATAATCCAAAAGATTGAGAAGATAATTGGGTTGAACTTCTATTAAATAAGTACAAAACTCATGTATGATATTTGTTCCCTGATTGATCATGTATATGATCATCAAATGTCTTTATATTTGGTACCTTGAGGTTCTGTCATGTTCTATACTAGAAGCAGGAAAACAGGTGTGAAAAGCATGGCTGTGTCTTCAAGGATTGCGAAGTGCAGAGAGTGACATAATTGTAACTCAGCATGGAATTGCTGTAAGGAAGGCTTGGACAATTATGCTGTGAGTAGAGGTGAAGGAGATCAGAAAATTCTCTAAGGAATTATAGAATGGTGTGTGGATCAGGCATTACTGCATCTGAAGCTTGAAGTTTGAGTAGCAGATTGATAAAAAGCATTCTTAGCAGGAAGAGCTGCCTATGTAGGAAGAAGGGATTGGAGGGAACCTAATATACCCAAGGAAGTGCTTTGGCACGGATGAAATGCAATTGGTGTGTGGGGTGTGGGTGGGGGCGATGAGGCTGCATGTGGAGGTGTAGCAGATGCTAATGGCACCCAATGCCACGCCCCTTTGACTCTCTCCTGCTGTAGATGTGGCTGTGTTGGGCAGTCCCTTCTGTTCCAAGCTCTAGCAGTATCTCCCAGCTTTCCAGCCTTAGGATTTTGCTTGAAGCCAGGGAACTGGCTCAGCATGGAAGTAGGGCTTAGGTGGAGCTTAATGTTCCTGAAGCAGCCATACCCTCACCCAATGGGGGAGAAGAGTTGATGGCAAAATTCCCACCTTCTGTCTTTCAGAAAGATGCTACATCTATGCCCAGCTCAGCAACGCACCCTTTATTGGCTTTCTTTTCTTTCCTGCCTCACTCTCTCTGTCCCCTCACTCCAAACTCCCAGCATTCATGTCTTTGTGTCAGGCTCTGCTTTCAAGAGAATCTAAATTAGGACAGTAGGTGTGGCATCAGGAGCTTTGTAGGTCATGCTGAATACCTAGGATTTATTCTGTAGGTGACAGGAAGCCCAGTGATTAGGGATTGGCATGATCACCTTTGTGTGTAGAAAACCATCCCAGGGCCACGTGGAGAACAGATTGGTGGGCAGGAGGGGTGGTCTTAAGTCCATAAGGAGGTGACAGCAAGAAAAGAGTGCCCACTCTAGGGCAGAGTCCACGAAGGTGCAGTGAGCAGGACTGAGTCATGAAATGCTCAGGAGGAGAATCAAGGGGAATTAGTTTAACCAACATTGTGAAAGTCAAGCATTTTTTGTTTCTTTGAGTATGCTTGTAAAAATGCTATGGCATTTTAAATGAAAATGATGAGATTCTACCTACTACCACAATGAAATAATTTTTGATAGTTTCTCTGGTATGGGCAAGCAGATAAAGTCCAATTTTCACCTATTTGTGAACTGTCATACACAGTGTCATAGGACAGTGGACTGTTATACACTTTAAGACTTTGCTGGCCTTTTGTAAAATGTGATTAGATTTAAAAAATTAGTGCTGCCGGAGTCTTATAGATATCATCTATTGCAAAAGCTGAATAGTGGCTAAGTGAACTTTCATAACCATGAATTTTTACAAATAATTACTCTGATTATTTTTGTGATTTCTAAAAAGGCAAAATGTGGTCTTATTTTCTAAATGGGTATTTTAGGATTCTCCAGAGAAACAGAACCAGGAACACACACACACGTGTGTGTGTGCGTACAAGTATATGGGTATATATGGGGGTTTATTATGAGTAATTGGCTCATGTGATTACGGAGGCCAAAAAAGTCCCACGATCTTCCATCTTCATGCTGGAGACCCAGGAAAGATGATGGTTTAATTCAGTCTGAGTCCTTGGCCCGAGAACCGGGAGAGCCAATGGCGTAGATTCCAATCCGAGGGCTGTAGGGGATGTGATGAAATGTTCCAGCTCAAACACACAGGCAGGGAAAAAAGGGGCGAATTCTTCTTTCCTCTGTCTTTTGTTCCACTGGGGCCTCAACGCACTGGATGACGCCCACCTACCTTGGGGAGGGCACCCTACTGAGTCCACAGATTCCAATGCTAGTCTTATCTGGAAACACCCGCACAGTCACATCCGGAAATAATGTTTAATCTGAGCGCGCTGTGGCCAAGTTAACTGTTGCAATGGGGTTTAATGTAACATCTTTTCTCATGTGTATATGTATGTGTTTGTTGATCTATCACACAGTAAGTACCATTTTAGCATTTATTTTTATGATTTTATAATGTAAATCTTATTCTTCCCTCTTCTGCTCATTAGCCATGGTTATGTGCAGAATCCCAGCCCATTTAAGAGTAGGTAACATTTAAAAGACTTGAATACATTTCGTGAGTTTGGCCATAAAAGAACTGGTCCTTGATTCATACAAAATTCATTTAGCTTATCTTTTTCAAGGTGAGCAAGAAAACATATCAGCAAGTCGAAGCTGATAATGGAGAGAATGAGGCCTCTTCTAGGTGATACTTCAGGCACAAGATTTAATCTAATATTCTGTAAACCAAAGATTTTTTGAGCTGTGAAATTTAGA
>NW_012133859.1:953104-953944 GCF_000956105.1 Propithecus coquereli | reverse complement strand
CTCTCTTATGAATTGAACCATACGGGGGAAAAAGTGCAGTATTTGAAATTAGATTTGGTTAGCGCTATGGGGAAGGGGGAATGTTTCAAACGTGGACCCCACATATTTTGGTATTTTTTTCATTTTTTTTTTTTTAACAAAGCAATGCATGGGTTTGGAATTTCGTTGCAGGCTAACAAAGTCATGTAATAAATATCCTTAACTTACTTTTCAAGCCAGCATGATATTCCTGGAGATCAGTTCCTCTCATTTGTTCCTCATTTTTACTCATCCTTTCCCTTGTTCTTGGGGAAAACCACTGTCCCTGTTCTATGTTTACTGTTTACTTTGGTTTGAGAATCAAGTAATTAAAAAAACATGTTTCTTCCCCTCAGGAGCAAGGCGGGGAGGTCAGCGCCGAGCACCTGGGCAGACTGTACACGTTCGCCCTGATGTGGAGCGTGGGGGCGGCGCTGGAGCTGGACGGCCGGGGCCGGCTGGAGCACTGGCTGCGCGCGCGGGCCTGGGGGGCGCTGGAGCTGCCCCCGCGGGAGGGCCCGGGGGACACCATGTTTGACTACTACGTGTCACCTGACGGTGAGGACGCCCTGGTCCATTCAGACCTTGCAGATGGGGACAGTTATTTTTCCCCTAACACAAAACCACAAAATATTTATTTTTTCTAAATGGGGATTAAAACTCTTGGCTGTAAAATTAAAATGAAAATTTTTGCAAGTAAAGAGAAATAACAGTTGTTTCTTTTTGAAAAAATTAATTTGATTGTCTTCCAAATGCACATTTTCCTCTTGTTAAATATATTGTGCACTGACCTTGCAGATGGGGACAGTTATTTTTCCCCTA
>NW_012133859.1:950756-953054 GCF_000956105.1 Propithecus coquereli | reverse complement strand
AATTAAATACCTTGAATACTTAGATATTTTACTAAATAAATGTTACAATGTAAGGCAGAAAGCTTATTAGATTAGCCACATGGAAAATCTTTTGTGACATAGTTTGCCAAATTTATTGTTTTCATTTACATAAGTTTTTTGAAGATGATTTTGATTGAAAACTTGTGAATTCATAATTTAAATAAAGCAGATGTTTATTTTATATTGCCATTATATTTTTGTCCTTTTATTTCTATATGGAGCTATCCTAACTTTTTATTAGTGTATTTCTAGAATTTACACAACTTTGGGTCACAAAAGGGTTTTGATTTGGTATGAAAATGTGAGGAAAGAGAAGATTATACAGCAAAATGATACCGACATATAGTTGAATGTGTCACTAAAAATACTTAGAGAGGTTTCAGGTTTCACAATGCAATGATCCATTCATTAAGGAGAATAAAAGCAGAGGGGTTCAACCCCGATTTGCAAAAGTAATCACCAATGGCAGTTCCTTAAAATACAGAGGATTGGGTCACACTCCAGTTCTACTAAATTAGGATCACTGGGGAGGGGACCCAGGACATGTTTTTTTAAAGCACAACATTTTTTTCCACACAGACAGGCTTAGTAACCACAGATATAGCAAGTTCCAAGTGAAAATGTATTTATGTGATTTTTCCAAAATACTTCAATTTTACAAAGGTTCTTGAAAAATACTTTTACATGACAAGCTAATGAATAGAGTTTGCTATTTACAAAACAATCTTACACTGCAGTCTGTCCATACTGAGGCTGAATAACACCTTTACATTAATGCTACACCTACCTAAAATATTTTTATATGCTTTTAAATAGTGCAGTTTCTTCCTTGGTTAAGAAGAAACAAGACTCAGGAAGAATCATATAGGAAATGTTTAGAGTGGTGCAAGGCAGCTCTGGGAGGGTTATTGGAGGGCAGAGCAATTGGAAAGTTGTATTAATGGGAATCTGTCAGCTTCAGGAAGCCAAGCTGGTTACCTGCCCTAGTGAATGTTGTTTTTTGGTTCCATCAACTCAGAAGTGCTGTGTTATGTTTTTGTCGAGGTGGAATCATGGTAAATTCATGAACTAATGAATAATTCAGAATCAACATTTTATTGCTTCATGTTCCGAGTCTCTAATTGTTTCCTGGAATATTGAGGTGAAGAACGAGCTGATCTCTTGACCCGAAGAGAACTTGCCTCGCCTTAAGAAAATGTTGTGTATTATGTGGTATTTTGTTATGAATGACATGCATTTTCTTAATATTGGATCCCCCAAATGACTAAATTCTCCACTTTCATGAACACTCCTTGAATACTTTTCTACATTGTTTATTAATTAACTTAGAAGAAATAAAAGGAAACAACTAATTGTAGTAAATCTTGTTTTCCATTTTAAAAAATGAGTACAGATTTCCTTGTTCGTATTTTATTTTTCACTTTTATCCCCCTAACTTATTCTTATATATGCTTCCACATGTTCTCCTAGCATATTTTAATCAAGAGTTGAAGCCTATGTCTCTATCTTGGCTTCAAGTCTGAGCATATGTACGGTGTAGCAGCCGAACATGCAGATACTGGATTCACTCTCTGGGTTTGAATTCTGGCCCTGCCACCTGCCAGCTGTGGGAGCCTGAACAGGTCACCTGAACTCCCTGGGCCTCAGTTTCCTCATGTGTATCAGGGGATAATAACAGTTCCTGTTTCATGGAGTTGTTTTGAGGATTAAATGAATTAATATGTGAAAGAATTTCTAGCAAGGCCTGAAACATAGTATAAGTGCCATATAATCATTAGATATTATCATTGTTAATTGATATGTTTAAGAACTGTTATCCCCTAATGACCATTTTCCTGGTGTGCTATTAATGCACCAATCTGTGAACTAACAGGGTTTTCTTAAGAAACGCTCACCTCCAGAAGCCGAAATTCTTCGTCAGCTCTACACGGAGTCTTTCCCGGACTTGTATCGCTTCAGCGTCCAGAACTTAGAATACAAGATGGAGTTGCTGGAGGCCTTTGTAATCACGCAAAGCATTAACATGCTTCAGGGCCTGATTCCCCCCAAGGTAAATTGCTCGACTTTATAGAGAATTTCTCTCTTATGAATTGAACCATACGGGGGAAAAAGTGCAGTATTTGAAATTAGATTTGGTTAGCGCTATGGGGAAGGGGGAATGTTTCAAACGTGGACCCCACATATTTTGGTATTTTTTTCATTTTTTTTTTTTTAACAAAGCAATGCATGGGTTTGGAATTTCGTTGCAGGCTAACAAAGTCATGTAATAAATATCCT
>NW_012133859.1:948129-949701 GCF_000956105.1 Propithecus coquereli | reverse complement strand
TTTGGAATTGTTCCTTGGGAAATTTTGACTGAGCTAACACATACTTGTATACTCAGATCTCTAATTTTAATGATCTTTATTTTATGGGGAGTATTTGGAAGGTGACCTCCTAAGATTTCAAGGATGTCTGCTCATTACAGTTAGGAGTTAAATTATTAATTTGAAGATGTAAATGTTCTTTGTTCATCCAGGTAAATGGATGCACTGGAACACGTGTACCCAGGAATATGTGTATCCATCCGATACCACCCCAGAATATGGCTCCATTCTGGTGCCAAATGTTGACAATGTGAGGACTGACTTTCTAATTAAAACCATTACTAAACAGGGCAAGGTATGGCTTTTTAACTTTTATTAAAAATAGCATATTTTAAAATGTCACTTGAAAACATGAAGCATCCTGCATGTATTTTAGGTTTTATGTTGCTGTTTAGAATAAATGAAGGTATTACCTAAAGCAGTATACTTTTTATTATTCCTAGTAACATATTAGAGTTGAATATTTCTAATTCATGATGAAGTCATTATTTCTCCTGTATAGTGGTGAGAAAGTAAATTTTCGCTTATTTTTCCAAAGATAATTCCTTACTTTTTGATCACTGACCTAGTTTGCTAGAGCTGCCATAACAAAACACTACAGCCTGTGTGGTTTAAACAACAGCAATTTCTTTTCTCACGGTTCTTGAGGCTGAAAGTCCAGGATCAAGGTGTTGGCAGGTTTGGGCTCTTCAGAGGCCTCTCTCCTTGGCTTGCAGATGGCACCTTCTCCCTGTGTCCTCCGGTGGCGTTTCTCTGTGTCCCTGCATCCCTGCTGTTTCTTTGTGTATCCAAATTTGCTCTTCATGTAGGAACACTAGTTAGGTTGGATTAGGGCCCACTCTAAAGGCTTCATTTTACTTTGTTCACCCCTTTAAAGACCTTATCTCCAATTATAGTCACACTCTGAGGTACTGGGGTTTAGGCTTCAACATGTGAATTTTGCGAGGACACAATTCAGCCCATCACAATCACTTTATTTCATTTCTTGGATTTCTTTCTCCCCTCCTCTATTTTAGGCTGTGCTGTTAATTGGTGAACAAGGAACAGCCAAAACGGTCATAATCAAAGGATTTATGTCAAAATACGATCCTGAAAGTCACATGATCAAGAGTCTGAACTTTTCTTCTGCCACCACCCCACTGATGTTTCAGGTACTGGCTTTGGTATTGCTCTTTAAGCCCAAGTTTGTGATCAATTTTGGAAGCTCAAATCTCTTTACTTTTCTGCATCATCTGAACTTTCATAACCATAGTATGTCTTCCATTCTCTCTATTACTCAACTGCAATAGGATGTCTCTCTAGTTAGATTATAATATATAATGGTGCTATAGGCCTCAATGCTATGAGTTTAAAATAGCTATGCAAAATTCTGCATAGGCCTATGAGGCCTATGAGGCCATTGAGGCCTATAGCACCTTTATAAGCTTTGGGCATGGTGGCGCATGCCTGTAGTCCCAGCTACTCGGGAGGCTGAGGCAGGAGGATCGCCTGAGCCCAGGAGTTTGAGGTTGCTGTGAGCTAGGCTGACGCCAC
>NW_012133859.1:944965-947079 GCF_000956105.1 Propithecus coquereli | reverse complement strand
TGGAATTTCCAATACTGGCCAGCCTTCTATCAAGTGAATACCATTTATTCAGTGTCTTGGCGGGAAGGTCTGGATGGAAGGTGAACCCCAAATTGCAGTGACTCAGCAGTGGCAGTTTTGTGTTTGGGAACAGTACATTCAATTACCCTGGGCTGGCAAGATGTTAACATTATACATATTCCGTTGATAGTTTTACATTTAAAGAGATTTTGTTAGTTTTACTTTAGTAGAACATTCTCTTTAAAGGTTATAATTATAGCATTATTTGAGGATGCAGGTTTTTAAAAATCAGATCAAAGTGTGATTTTTTTCATTAAATGGGGGTAATTAATTAGTCACACTTATTGAGACTGTATTAAATTATTAGGCCTGAAATTTAATTCTGGCAGTAACTATATAGAGCTACCGCAGACTTCATAGGTTAAGGGCACAGTCCCCCGCAAGACTACCTTCACTTCAGACAGCAGCCACAAGCTCAGGGATTCCCAGGCCACCCACACTTCTACCCAAGTGGCTACAAATTAGGCAGTTCCCACAACCTCTCAGTTTCGATAATTCACTAGAATGGTTTACAGAACTCAGGGAAGTGCTATGCTTTCTATTACAATTTTCTTATAAAGGATACAAGTATCAGCCTAGAGAAAAGATGTATAGGGCAAGGTTTGGGAGGGTAGCAAATGTGTACTTTCTCTGTGCTCCGCATGTGTTACCTTCCAGATATCACGTATATCACCAAGCAGGAGGTTCCCCTGAGCCTCAGTGTCCTGAGTTTTCGTTGGAGGTTCTTCACATAGGCGTGCTCGATTGGATCACAGACCATGTGATTGAACTTAGTCTCCAAGCTCCTTCCTCTCCCAGAAGGTCGGCTGATACTGTGTGACTTAAAACCCCAACCCTCTAACCATGTGGTTGGTCTTGCTGGCATGAGTGGTCTGAGGCACCCATATGAAAAACAAAGACATTCCTATTACTCAGGACATTTCCAGGGTTTAAAGGCTCTCTCCCAGGAACCAGAGACAAAGACCAGCCAAATCCTGTATCGTAGGACAAAGCCTTCTCACTGCATTTTTGTTACGAGCTCTGTGACGTTTACCTCTGTAAGGTAATGAAGATCTATGGTCTATGTCTCTTTAACATGACATATTTATTAATTTCCTGGAAAAAGCAATGTGTTATCTAGAAAACTTATTTATTGTTTGATATACAAGTTCATAAACCATATAATAAAGTTCTAGAAGTGGCACCATAGTGAAGTGTTAATGTAACAATTAGAAGAATAATAAAGCAGGCTTTGAAAACATAAAAATCTATATTCTTTAGGGTCCCATCATCTGATTCACAAGTCTTTAACCCAATTCCCTCCTACCCTTCAATGTTAAGGTGGAGTCAACGCATCACTGTTTCTTTTTCTGTTCAGAGGCATCACGGGATCATCTTCTCTGTTTAGTGCCTGCGCCTGTTTTGACGGCTGAGCATTAGGCTTTCTATTAAACAAGACTCATTAGTTTTAGAAAGCTTTCAATTAGCCAAACTGCTGTAATTAACTTTCTCACTATAATTTTCAGTCATTCATACTAAATAGGGCTGATGGAGCAGAGCATTTGCCTCTGTGTCTCCCACTTATCTGGATCTCAACCAAATTGAAATTGCAGATGAGAAAATAGATAGATACTACCCACCCCTGGTCTGTTGCCATGACGGCACATGGTCCAGTGAAGGACACATGTCTGTTACTTGATGGGTTGTTTTCATCATGGTGTGCCTTTGATGTATTTTATCAGTAGGAAGACTATATGCTCCTCTTTGCCTGGGACAGTCTAGTTTACTTCTTTGTCTCAGACTAATAATTAATAGCATCTGCTGCCACTATCAAAAGTGTCTGGTTTAGAAAAAAATTATATAGTCACCCCATTATTTTGGTTAAAGGAATTCGGTTAGTTTTTAAAGAGAGATGCCTCATTTTCTTCCAAAACTAATATGGTTTTATTTTTTTTTAATATTTGAAAGTGATCCAGGCATAGCTTTAGAAATTTAAATATAGAAAGGTGATAAGAAGATTGTGAAGATTACCTGAGAGAATTTTTGAAAAGATTTATTTCTTCTAAAAATAATCT
>NW_012133859.1:932668-933915 GCF_000956105.1 Propithecus coquereli | reverse complement strand
AGATAATTCAGATACTTTAGGATTTATTTGCCAGAATTAGGGGGAATTTTGTTTTTTTTTCCTAAATAATGTCTGTCAAGTTAAAGATTCTCATTTTTTTTTAAAGTAATTGACCATGTCTTAGGGGATATTTTCACAGATGTTCCTGTTGGCTTTCTTGTTTAACAGAGGACAATAGAGAGCTATGTGGATAAACGCATGGGTACAACATATGGCCCTCCTGCAGGAAAGAAGATGACTGTTTTTATTGATGATGTGAATATGCCAATAATCAATGAGTGGGGAGATCAGGTATATTGATTCTATTGTGTATTTTATTTCTTTAATTCAGCATTGATTTATTCTTTGATGAGTAAATATTTTTCTACTTTTTCAAGATGCAATTCCTGAATTCCAGTGAAGTCTATTCTTTAACAACACTCAAGGAGTTAGGTTCTGGGGATATGAGGAATGATGTTTTAATTGTGAAAGTTGTCTTTCTTAGGTTACTAATGAGGTAGTAAGACAGCTGATGGAACAAAATGGATTCTACAACCTGGAGAAGCCCGGAGAGTTTACCAGCATTGTGGACATCCAGTTTTTGGCAGCCATGATCCATCCTGGGGGTGGGCGCAATGACATACCCCAAAGACTCAAGAGACAGTTCTCTGTATTTAACTGCACGTTGCCCTCTGATGCTTCCATGGACAAGATCTTTGGTAAAATGAGCGTCAATGGGGCATGGGGAGGGAAGAACACCTGCTTGTGTTCCTATGGGAAATCTCGCCCATGAGGTCAACACAGAAAAAGCATTGGGTAACGCCTTAGTCTACAGCCCCCATCACTTTCAAGTCAGATATTTCATTTCATACAGGGATTTTTTTCTAGATATGTATTAATTGGATGACTAGGTGGATCTTTTCTGCCTATGTTTTTCTTTAACTGTTGCCAGCTTATTAAACAGACAGCTTAAACGTTAAATGAACATGGAGATGAGATTGTTTTCACATAGATGAGATTGTTGCCTTATAGGTACATGTATTTGCAGTCTGAATTGCTATATACTGTGTCAAAAGTTTATGTAGCTGATACTTTAATCAACCTATGTAATGATTTTTGCCAAAGAAATAATGGTGCAAAGGGCAGAGATTAGCCATAGTCTGATCTTCAGAGTAATTTACAGGATGAAAATGAGCTTTGTTTGATTAAATATGTAGTATTTCGGAGATAATTTCACTGAAGAAGCACTAGCCCAATAAATAACCGTA
>NW_012133859.1:929230-932542 GCF_000956105.1 Propithecus coquereli | reverse complement strand
GACATGCTGTGTGGGGTTCCCCTCCAAGGAGAGTGACCTGAGAGGCCAGAGAGCTGGCTTTCTTCCATTCAGACTCTTATCAGATCCTTATTCCTCCCCGCCCCTCCCTCACCCACTGCAAACAGGGGAGCAGTCAGTGTGAGCCAAGAATTTGGCCAGCGGCTGCCTCTCCACAGCTGGCTGAAATTCAAAACATGTCCATTCTCAAACATGTCACAACACCTGTATTGTGTTTCAGGGCTTTAGGAGGTCTCGCCAAACTCCAAAATTCATTAAATAACTATTGAATGGGCAGCAATTCTAAAAACAAAAGTCTCAACTTCCAGGTTTACAAATTACTTAGTGTTTTTCACTATTTTGTTTTTGCTTTTGTAAATTTAGCTCTTTTATGCCATATATAGCTTCCTAGTGATTTCCTATCATTTCAAAGAAATTCAGGTTATAGTGAAGGGGAAGAAAGTGCAGGTGTGTGGGTTTTACTCTGTATTAGTCCAACGCTCTCACCTATGGCTTTTTAGCTCTTTGAAAGCTCCACCAAGACATAAAATCTTCACGTGCCAGAGAGTTCTTATTAACAGACATGGGAATGTCTAGAAGGCTCTAGTTGGTCATAAGGAGGTGGCAGGAGATTATTATCTATTAAATTGGCTTATGCATTTAAATGCATTGCAAACAGAGCTAAATTCAGGCTAGTACATTAACAGTTTGCTTTTATGTCAGGGGCATATCAAATCCTTTTTTGCCATTGTACTATTTCATAGAAGATTTGTTTTGTAATTGAATGAGTTGAAATATATTTATATCTCCTTCTGTTTAAAAATAGTGAAAAATTTTCACATTACTTGCTATTATTCATTAAAACGATGATGTAAACTTACAATTTACAATTACTGTGAAGATTTCCAAAGATAGATGTATAGATTTTTGCATATATCTTGGTCTTATTTCATCATTGTATCTTGGGTATAAAAGTTATTTTTAACAAATTTGCTCTTTATCATGAAATGAGAAATCTTTTCTTGGGTAGGAAAAGAATTCATCTTACCTTAATATAGCTCTATTTTCTCCTGTATCTAGACATCATCTGTAACATGATTTAAAATCATGCATCAGTAGATTCCTACAGTGGTAGGAATGAAATGGGGTCTTAGGATTTCAAGCTTCTAGAGTCTGTGAGCTTTGAAGCCCTTGCTGTTTTCTTTGCAGTGCTAGACTGAGTGCATACATTTTGAATGACTGATTGATTTCCCAACCACACTGCACTGCCATGGAAATGACAACATCACAGTTAAGAGTCTGGGGTCCTTTCCCCACATCCTCCTCCCTTCTGCTTATAATGCCCCTTCCATCATTTTTAATAATCTTTTCCATATTGCTGGGAAAGTTTTATAGAGCATAGCATGGTTTCTTCTTGTCCCACCTATGCTCAGAATGTAGAAATGAGAGAGGACACAAGTGGGCTTTGTTCCCCACTTTGTGTCTCGGGATGAGAAGTGATTCAAGGTGATTACATCTGCCCCGTAGGAATGGGTCTGGATTGTGCGAGGCTACAGCAGCCAGTTGCAGCCTCCAGACTATGACAGGTTATGCAGCCCAGAGCACAGACCCAGGAAACTTCTTGGACAGTGGCCCTGTTTAACTTTGTCTCTGATTATAGGGAAACTTTTAGCATGGCTGGAACCTTTGAGTAATGGGGATTATAGTGTCATCAACAGAGACACAATAAGGCAAAAATAAACCTTTAGAAGTGGACAGAAGAGTCTCATCCCATTCAAAATTTACATTGATCAGAATTTCATTTCCTCCTAAATTAAATCAGATTTTCAAAGGTTATGAACATTATACGAGATAATTCAGATACTTTAGGATTTATTTGCCAGAATTAGGGGGAATTTTGTTTTTTTTTCCTAAATAATGTCTGTCAAGTTAAAGATTCTCATTTTTTTTTAAAGTAATTGACCATGTCTTAGGGGATATTTTCACAGATGTTCCTGTTGGCTTTCTTGTTTAACAGAGGACAATAGAGAGCTATGTGGATAAACGCATGGGCACAACATATGGCCCTCCTGCAGGAAAGAAGATGACTGTTTTTATTGATGATGTGAATATGCCAATAATCAATGAGTGGGGAGATCAGGTATATTGATTCTATTGTGTATTTTATTTCTTTAATTCAGCATTGATTTATTCTTTGATGAGTAAATATTTTTCTACTTTTTCAAGATGCAATTCCTGAATTCCAGTGAAGTCTATTCTTTAAAACACTCAAGGAGTTAGGTTCTGGGGATATGAGGAATGATGTTTTAATTGTGAAAGTTGTCTTTCTTAGGTTACTAATGAGGTAGTAAGACAGCTGATGGAACAAAATGGATTCTACAACCTGGAGAAGCCCGGAGAGTTTACCAGCATTGTGGACATCCAGTTTTTGGCAGCCATGATCCATCCTGGGGGTGGGCGCAATGACATACCCCAAAGACTCAAGAGACAGTTCTCTGTATTTAACTGCACGTTGCCCTCTGATGCTTCCATGGACAAGATCTTTGGTAAAATGAGCGTCAATGGGGCATGGGGAGGGAAGAACACCTGCTTGTGTTCCTATGAGAAATCTCGCCCATGAGGTCAACACAGAAAAAGCATTGGGTAACGCCTTAGTCTACAGCCCCCATCACTTTCAAGTCAGATATTTCATTTCATATAGGGATTTTTTTCTAGATATGTATTAATTGGATGACTAGGTGGATCTTTTCTGCCTATGTTTTTCTTTAACTGTTGCCAGCTTATTAAACAGACAGCTTAAACGTTAAATGAACATGGAGATGAGATTGTTTTCACATAGATGAGATTGTTGCCTTATAGGTACATGTATTTGCAGTCTGAATTGCTATATACTGTGTCAAAAGTTTATGTAGCTGACACTTTAATCAACCCATGTAATGATTTTTGCCAAAGAAATAATGGTGCAAAGGGCAGAGATTAGCCATAGTCTGATCTTCAGAGTAATTTACAGGATGAAAATGAGCTTTGTTTGATTAAATATGTAGTATTTCGGAGATAATTTCACTGAAGAAGCACTAGCCCAATAAATAACCGTACTTAACCGAGTAATGAAAATTCACTTATGACTGATTTTGGAATTACTCTTTGCAGAGAAGAGTGTAAAGTTTTGAGCACGTTTGTGTTCAGTATTGGTTTACAATTTCTGAAACTGCTACTGAGAAAAAACTCATAAGGATTACACTAATTAATTTCTGGCAGACTAAAATGTTATCCGAGTGCCCCAGGTTAGTGGAGTATGGCAGTCATCTCTCTTCC
>NW_012133859.1:925549-927230 GCF_000956105.1 Propithecus coquereli | reverse complement strand
GAGGAGTTTGGTGAAGAGAAGAAACTCTTGGTGGACTGTGGAATTGACACTTATTTTGTGGATTTCTTGAGAGATGCACCTGAAGCTACAGGTAAACTATTGAAGGAGAATTTGGAATTCCCCAAAAGGGTCCCCAATAGGGAAATCTGAAGAAAGAAGTTTAGGGACTTTGAGTTTCTGTCTAGTAAGCTTTATTGAAACAAGCCTGGGTTGTAATAGGTGCTCAATAAATATAGGATGAGTGGATAAATGCATGCTCATGAAGTTTAAAGATGAACTATTTTTATGCGTGTCATGCTTCAATATTAAGGTAGAGTTGGGAGGCAGTCTGGGGTAGGAGAGAGTGCTTGGGACTTGCAGTCTGGCAGATAGAGGTGGGTTTGAGGAAGGAATCTACCACACATAAACTGGGCATCTTGGAACTTTCTCGAACCTCGTTCTCTTCATTTATCAAAATGGAAATATTAATATGTGCATTATGCACACTGTGGGGAATCAATGAAATGCTATGTCAAATGGCTTGGGCAGGCTGTGCCAAATGAAAGGTAGCAAAAGTAACCATAATAATTGTTACTCAGGTCATCCTGAGTGTTGAAAATAAAAAGAAAAACTTCCAATTATCTGAGAGGGCTATCAAATATAATTGGTGAGTGGTGTGGAGCAAGCTTTGTGGTTGGAAAAATTGAGATATATTCCTTTTCTTATGAAAAGAAGCAGTGCTCTAATTTTTTTCCTTCAGAAATAACCGGGTTTAAGTAAAATATGTTTCTCTCATGTACTAATTTATTCTAAAGTTGAGGATAGATTTTAAATTTATTTGCATATTTAAAAAGGCATGTTTAAAAATGTATTATTTATATCTTTTAAATGATTAGATATGACCAGAAAGCTCCTCACTAGATGTGATAACAATACGTGTGATCTATCAAAAGTTTCTGAGAGACAATTGCAAAAGGATGTTTATTGCTGGCTATGCAGTTGGAAAGATCCTTTTACAGAAAGAAGCTGATATATTTTATTTTAAATCAGGTCAAACACATACCTAAATCCTGTAAGGATAAGGGTATTTTACAAAGTAATTAGAATTTATGTATTTTATTCCTTCTAATTCAGAGGAATAAATAATTAGGTTATGATTTTCAAGGCAAAAAGCACAATGGCTGCATTTTTTTGGGGGTAGGAGAGGGTTTGGAGGCAAACACAAAACCTTTTGTGTTTTCAAAGCATTTTATTTCTCAAAGCTTGAGTGGAGCATTTATGAAAGAGTTCTGACTATTGAAATTTGATTAGTGAGAGCTTTGCAGATAGGCCAATCTTAGTGATTATTATGTTAAACCAATATCCTTGTCTTGTCGTAAAAAGGTTATTATACTATTATATTAGGACAAAGTTAATTGGAAATAATTATGTACTATAAGATTTGGAAGATCCACTTGCTCTCCTAGTGCCCCGTGGATATCTAAGTTGTTGCTGGTGTATTCAACTAATGTGTCACTCACTTGTTTCCTGTTACTAATGATAACTGATAGTGAATTTATATAGGCCAAATTTCACTTTTTCTTTATGTGCTTTATAGTCAACATTGGGAAAGTGTTAAGCTGGTATAATATGTTTCTAATTTTAAAAACTGTATATTGATTTTACTACATTTTTCTCAGTGAAATAATTCAATATATTTATT
>NW_012133859.1:915481-924667 GCF_000956105.1 Propithecus coquereli | reverse complement strand
AAACTTAATGGATTCTTTTTTCCCACCAAAGGTGAAACATCTGAGGAGGGTGATGCTGAAATGCCCAAAATTTATGAGCCAATTGAATCTTTCAGTCAGCTAAAAGAGCGTCTGAATATGTTCCTGCAGCTGTATAATGAGAGCATCCGCGGCGCTGGCATGGACATGGTGTTCTTTGCAGATGCGATGGTTCACTTAGTCAAGGTACAGTAGCTGCGGGAGTAGAGCCTTGACAAAGTGATAGACACTTGGCTTCACGCCAGAATCCTCTCCTCTTCTGATTTTCATCTCCTAGGAGAATATCCAGTTTAAAAATAAAGTCAATGCTATCTTCCAATTTAATTTCTAAACTGAATGCAGCATGTCACACCTTGTAGGATTGAAATAAGAGCACGTGTATTTCAAATGTGGTGTGATGTGATAATTTTATTCAGTGTTGCTACACAGCTTCCAGCTCAATGTTTTCACCCCCTAGGATGAATATGGTTGACATCTGAGTTCAAAGCATAGGCAAAGCCTGCTTATTTTTGTCTCATGTAAAGAATATCTTATTAAAAAAGTGCATAAACCTTGAGGACATTATGCTAAGTGAAATAAGCCAGGCACACAAAAGGGCAAATACTGTATGACTCCACTCATATGAGGTACCTGGAGTAGTCAGAATCATGGAGACAGAAAGTAGAATGGAGAATGCCAGGGGCTGGGTGGAGAGGGGATTGGGGCCGAAGAAAAGTTTTAGAGATGGCTGTTGGTGGTGGTTGCATGATCTTGTGAATGTACTTCATGTTATTGAACCACACACTTAAATGGTTATGATGGTAAATTTTATGTTATGTGCATTTTACCACAATTAAAAATAATTTAAAAAACAACATACAGTTGACTGAGCAGATGAAAATTCTATTAGAATGAAATCCACCAGGAAAGTGTAGTTTCCATTCTACTTTGTCATATGAGTCTTTGCAGTATATGTTTTTAGGACAGTTGGTCCTCAAAGGTTGGAAGTAAAATATATTATTTTACTTGAAAACTTGTGCTCTAATTTATGTATGGTGCAAAATAATACCATTTAAAATTCGTTGTTGATATTCACACTTTGTTGACATCAATTGCTTTTTCAGACTACATCTTTTCAGTTAGAAAGAAAGCAATTGGAGGTTGTCTTCCATGACTTATGTTTAACCATGAGGAACGATTGCGTGATTACAAATTGTCATTTCTAATAATTACTGAATCTTACAAATAAGGGTTTTAGAGGTTATCTAACCAACCCTCCCTCTGAAAATGGGGATTGCCTCGGTGCAAGAAGGAGAGGGAAGCATTTCTGCAAGGCTGGCATAAGTCAGAGTCTGTCCTGGGGCAGCGTTCTGCAGTCTCAGGGCGCTTAGCTTGGCAACTCTGTGACGTCTCAGAATCAGAGACATCTGTACTGAGCCCAAATGTCCTTCCGAAGCCAAATGCAAATAGCATGTTGAAATTAGCTCCTAATTTATAGTTGATTAAAAATTGTTTCCGGAAGAATGAATGTTCTGTTATATTCAATAATTAAAAGGAAGAAAAAAAGAGAAAAACATATTTTCCAAATGAGATGTACCAGAGGCAACTTCATGACAAATTGTCTATTGGAGACAGGATCTGATTGGCCTGGTATTTCAAAACAACTCAAATTGAAGATGAGGTTATTTATGTTCGTCTTGTGCTGGAGCAAGTTCACTAGAACTGTTTTCCCCCGTGTTTCGCAGCCCAGACAACATGCGATGAGGCTTTCTTTGCTCCGTCTGGGCATGACAGTGGTGGCGTGGGTGCCTCGGCTCGGGCCCTTGCCAGTGTTTTCCTTCACTCTCAGCCTCTTGCCTGTCTCCTCTGGAACTGGCCAAAGAATGCGTGACTGCAGTTTTTGAGCTAAAATGCCACGTTCCTCTCCATCTTCTAGACTGACCCTCTGTTCTACTCTCTTGTCTTCTTTGCACAGTGCATTTACATTTTGTGTCGTGCGGGCCTGCGCCTTGAAATATGTGGCCTAGTTACAGGCATGGTAGCAGCCAAGAGACAGAATTGGAGACAAAAACTGCAGCCAAACAGGATGTGATAGGAGACCAAGTATATTTCTTAGTTTCTGTCTTAATTAAAGTATTGATTTTCTTTCAACACAGAGTGTATCTCTGTAATGTCCCTTTTGCCTCTTTGGAGGAAGTTCAAACTAGAGAGCATATGGCCTCTCATGATCTGGCCCCTGCCTACCCACCAGCCTCGTGTAATCCGGAAAAACGAACTGCTGTTGGTCAAACACATCGCGATCCTGGAGCGCCTCACCAATATGCATCCCCTGCCCATACTGTGTTGTGTAGAGTTTATCTGTTTGTGTGTCTGTCTCCCCTATTGGAAGGTAAGCCTGTGAGGGTGAGCACCCCGCCTTCACAGGATGAGCTGCTGCTGGGATGGTCACATGGGAGACTCTTGATAAACCCTCTGGAATTTAAGCAAGTCCCCAATATGGCCCTAAATAACCCTTTGCTGCTATTTCCTTACCCCATGCTGAAGTGCCCACCGGATAGGGAAACCTCGGGCTTTTTGCTGACTCTGAGATTTTGTGTGTCCCATTAGTTCTTCTTAAAATGTAGCCCAAACCCTGCCTAGCCTGCCACCTTCTTTGTGTAATAAACTTCTAGTCATCTTGCAAGATCCGGATCAAATTCCAGCTCCACACCTAAGACTTGGCATGCCATGCCCAGGTGGCAGTGTTTTCTCTGCATTCTGTCCTTCAATTGCCATCGTTCCAGTCTCTGTGCCAGGGTTCACCATGGTGCATTACCCTGTCTGTCTCCCCTGCAGGCCAGGATGAGCATTGTTAACTTTTAAATATTTGCTTATGGAGTTAAAAAATGAATCTCTCTCTCTCACAATTCGTATATAACAGAAAAAATCACCACATTTGAGAGTCTCACATTTCGGTGTTTTCTCCTATAATCACTGTTTTTAACTAGATCATGAGATTTTTTGTGACTGTTTTTGAAGGCTTTTGTTTATTTATTTTTTAATTTCAATAGATTTAGGGGGTACAAGTGTTTTTTTTGTTACATGGTTGAATTATATAGTGGCGAAGTCTGGGCTTTTAGTGTACCCATCACTGGAATAGTATACATCGAATCCCATAGATAGTTTCTGACCCCTCACCCTCCTCCGATCCTGTCTCCTTCCAAATCTCCAAAGTCCTTTATTCCACTCTGTGTGGCCATGTATACCCACTATTCAGCTCCCACTTATAAGTGAATACATGTGGTGTTTGTGTATCTTGAGATACTTCACGTAGGATTATGAAATGAATGCTTCTATATGTTTATGCATGTATCTGTTCATTTATCAAATATGTTTTGAGGGTTTATTGTGTGTCCCAAACTGGAAATGGAAAATTTTAATATAAGAACTCAGCCTAGTCACAGGCAAAATAGTTGAGATGAAGATTCCTGAATACCTAATTAACAAAATTTATATAACCCCCTAATATATTTACCTGCATCAAACAAAGGAAATGACTGATGGTTGAAAGGTGGCAACCAAGGAAAGACACCGGAGGTTCTAGTGTGGCTTCAGGTAGATCCTTACCTGCCCTGTCTGTTTCTTTCGAAGTTGTACCAGGGGCGATATGAACAGACTTGTAGGACCCCCTCCACCCACAATGACTTTGGAGAGCAGAGGGATGAGTAGGAGGCTGGGAAAACAGGGCTTAAGCACCCAACTGTCGAGCAGGTTCTCAGGGTCCACATAAAGACTGGAAAAATGGTCTCCTTCTCCTAGAGTTCACATTAAATTTGGGGAAGTAATCCAAAACCCAAGGATATTCCCAACAGGAATAGAATATACCCCACTAGAAGAGGGAATTCTGAGAAAGGACATTTAACGAAACCTTGGCAGAATGCAGAGCCGCAGTCACCCCGGGAAGTTTCCCCAGCCACGGAGAAGTGACTCCTTGCAGCCCCCCAACCATCATTTGTCTAAGAAAAGTGGATATTGCAGCAATACCTCAGGCTCAAACTGCAGTTAGGAGGGAAAGAGAAATCGTTATTGCATAAAGTATTAAAAAAAAGAGTGTCAAAGAGAATTCCATGCCAACTCTCTTCTAAGTGGGGTGGGAAGCCTGGTAGTGTAAGTAGTTCATTCAGTACTAAAGCCAAATATACATGGACTGCTACCATGAAAGGGATTTGCAATGGTCTGGGGCTGCTGACCAGTGTGGAGTGGTCTTCTGACCCATCTATAATCACTTCTGGTAGATATGTTAGGTATCATTGTCTTTCCCAAATAATGAGAGAGTGCTTATGCTACTTTTTTTCTTTAAAAATTTGAACATCTATACCGTATTTTGAGTTCCTTCCCTTCAATTTAAAGTCTCTATTGCTTTACAAATGTGGAGGATATTCTAACCAACTGCATACAGGAGTAGACATTATTCTGCCATTTCTGATCTGTTTCCTGTCACACTGCGTTAGGTTGGCCAAACCAAAAGGAAACCTCGAAGTCCCCTTTATCTACCTCCTTCAAACCCCAGAGCAAGCACAGTCGACTGTGTGCTGACTTTCTATGCTGGTGCCTTCCCAGTTCCTAAAGGCACAATCCACTGGCCCCACCCCATCCCAGGCACTCTAAATGCTATTCTATTTCAGAAATGCTTTTGTTCTTCCAACCAGTGAATCTCTCCAGTCTGATCTTGAGACACCTGTGTTCTCCAAAATAATTATTTGGTCTTATTCTTATATGGAATAAATAGGGAAAAATAGAATGTTTACATATTGAAAGATACATGCCTTTTCTATTCCACATTACAGATCTCTCGAGTCATTCGTACTCCTCGGGGAAATGCCCTCCTGGTTGGGGTGGGCGGATCGGGAAAGCAGAGCCTGACAAGGTTGGCTTCATTCATTGCTGGCTATACTTTCTTCCAGATCACGCTGACAAGGTAACACGCTTTTACTTTGACCTAAATGGTTTTTGATAAAAGGTTCTCAGAGGCCACCTGAAGTCAAGAATACATTTTTCTTAAATATAATCACAGTAATTTTCCTTCTTGAATGTTAACTTATTGTCTTTCTCTTTCAACCTCTATCATAGCCCATGAAAATTTCACATTAATAATTTGCTTTTGAAATATTTCATTTTCTCATTTAGTGAATAGCTGCCTCCATGGTTTTTTTTATTTTATATATGATATGAGTATTATGTATATTCCTTTTCATGCATTTCAGAAGAAATTTATCCCAATTAAGTGTTAATTCAGATTTCAAGATTGTTAATACAATGAAAAAATAAAAAAAATTTATATTGATTTACTCCGTTCAAACATTTAAAATATTTATTTTAAATACATAAAGTACTGTCTGTGTGTCAGGCACTGGTTAGGTGAACAAAGTAAATGTAGTCTGTGTCCTCACAGAGCTTATAGGAACTGAAGGGGGAAAGACAATTGAGCAACTCGTTCAATAAGGTGTGATTTGTAGGTACTAACTATGACGAATGCAGACCAAATCCTGTGGAAGCGCCTAACCTAGTTCAGAGGATGATCAGAAAAGAATTCCTGAAGAAAGAGATTAAACTGAAACTTCAAGATGTGCAGGACTTATCTCAGAGAAGAAGAGCAGTAAAGAATGTTCCAGGCAGAAGGATTAACATATGTGAAGTCAGCTCTGGAAGAAGTTAAATATTGCTGAGTATAAGAACGTAACGTAGCAAGTAAGAAGGGAAGAGAGATGGAGGCCTTTAAAAGGGTGATAAAGATTTGGGACTTCATCCTAAAGCAGTAGGAAACCATTGATGAGTTGCTGCTGGGGAGGACGTGTCCGATTTGCATGTACAGAAAATGGATGGAAGGAACTAAATTTGAGCAGTTCTAAGGCTGCCTCAGGGGTCTGGGTCAGCTATGATGGTATAATGAGTGGTAGCAATGAGAATGGAGAAATGGAGAGTGGAGATGCAAGAGATTGTTAGGAAGCTGGAGCTCTTGGACTTGGTGCGTCCTGGTTTCTGGCTCGGGAAACTAGCTAGCTGGTGCTGCTGCTCACCAAGACAGGGAACCCTGGAAGAGTAGTCCTCCGCTGAGTATGTGCAGTGCAGGGAGAAAACAGAATTAGAAAGTGAAGAGTAAACGTGAAGAGATAAGCGGGGGTGATTCACAGAGGTTGAAATAGAATTTCAAGGTTAACCAAGATAAGGTTAGAAGCAGGAAGCTAGTTTGGGAAGTTTTGTTGAGCTGAAAATTATTGGAGGTTAATTTCTAGGTGTGGAAGCAGGAAGTCCTTCCTGCTGGGCATCGATGAGGAAAACATGCTGCTGACCCGTCTTTCTGAGGGAGGCCCATAGACACCTGCTAGGACACAGGCTGAAAGTTATTAACGTTGGGTTTGGAGATCCAGATATTCAAGCTATTGTTGTTACACAATGCACTGAACTATAGGGTTCTTCTTGGAGAATAAATGCAAAGATTGCTGTTTTAGTCAAGTACTAGGACAGAGAGAAATAATTCTAGTCACTTTGTGTGTAATTCTTCTAGTTTGTGGATAGAAGCTGAGCTAGATAAAAGATCACCTACACGGAAGCATTTGTACCCTCATAATACTCTGAAATAAAAATAAGTAGATAAATAAATAAGAAAGATCACCTACACAGAAAAGGATCAGACTCTGAGATTTTTATTCCTAACATTTGTATAAAACCTTGTAGTTTTCAAAGCACTTTTACATGCGTGAGCTAATTTTATTTTCAAAAGAACTTTGTGAGTTAGTAGAACAGATAGCAATAGCCCATCTTGCAGCTGAAGCTCAGAGAGGCTATGAATTGCCTGACATCCAAGATCTAGCTGGCAATTGATTGTAGGATTTCTGGTTTCTAGTCTGGTGTGACTTGTACTGCATCACGATGCCTCAGCAAACATATCCCACCACAACTCTCAGAGGGACAAATTATTCCCTCTACCTGTCATACTGGGAATGATCCATTCCTGACAAAATGAAGGGCTAAGCTCTTCCTTTCCTTTTCACAGCCTTTGAGATATTATCTTACTCCTTAAGCCTTTGCACAGCCATGTGGCCAAGGCTGGGATGCAGGAGCCTCACATTTGGGAAGCACAACCATTTGTTAGATGTCTCAGATCATAGTATTTGAGGAAGTTGGCCCTTGAGATCCAGGAAACTGGGTTGAAAAATTTCCCCACATCACAGGAAGCTGGGTGGGATGTTTTCCTTTGTTTGTTTTTTTTAAAGGGGGACTATATTTTTGAAATGTTTTCTTTTCTGATCTCTTGGATGTCACTTCTTTAAATGTCTTATAGAAATACTGATGCATGGCTGTGATATTTCCAGTCCTAGGGTTTAGCTTATAGATGTTAAAAGCAAATAGAGTTAAATATTTAGTAACTTTTTAAAAATCACGTGGTCATTTGCTCTTGTGCTCTGAATTCTGAGTTTATTTAGTGACTCAAAATACAAATAATAATTTAGTACGTCTGAGTCTTCAGGATTGGAATATTTTCATTTATGCTTTCGGTGGTAATGGACTACTCCATATTGGAACCTCTCTAACGTTTTTTGATTGTAGGCTGGCTTTCATTTAAAGATAGCTTTTGATAGTGAAAGAAGATTTAGAGTGGGTTATTTTATAACATTTCCAGCTATTCTACTACAGTGTATTGATTGCTCAGAAAATGAACTCTTTTATGTAGAATACAAAGATGCAATGATAATAATGGTGTTGGGGATGAGGAAGAGCAACTCCCACACCCCATGTAATCAAATTGAATTGGTTTAGTTTAGTTTAATTTATGAAATGTCTTCTAAAATACCAATTGTATATGGGTGCTTAATAAACTAATTTGACTTTTCTATTATCATTGCCAAAAAAAACCATTTTCAAAATGATATATATAAACATCTGTACCCCCATAATATGCTGAAATAAAAAAAAAATGATATATATACACATTCAAATGACATTTGGTTATAGTAAAAATTTTATTTTTGTTTCAGGTTGACTTTTCACTCTAGTTTTTTTTTGTGTGAAAATATAATTAATTATAATTATAATGAAATGTGGAACTTTAAAAATCAATCAACTACTAACATTCATATACAATATATACTTATATCATGGAACAAAATCAGCATTTTTTAGTTAGCTAAATAGCATAAAACATTGTTATAAGGTTTTTTTCCTCACCATGAAAATATTTTTTAGCTAATGATCCAATGATAATGTTTCTTTAGATCCTACAACACATCAAATCTGATGGAAGATCTAAAGGTTTTGTATAGAACGGCTGGTCAACAAGGCAAAGGAATCACATTTATTTTCACAGACAATGAGATTAAAGATGAGTCATTTTTGGAATATATGAACAATGTTTTATCGTCGGGTGAGGTAGGAGCTTGTTTGTTCTGCATGTGTTTTCTCTCTTCAGATTTCCTCCAACTTAGAGCTCTCTGTACTTCCTTCCATTAGAGTTTTGAGTAAGTGCTGTTGGAGATTAGGTGATCAGTATGTTTTCTATGGGGTTTTTAAAGACTAAAACTCCCCATCAAAATGTGGAGGTAAGCATTTAAAATGTCAGTGAATGCCCCAAGTGACAAATGAAAAAACAGAGTAGGGAGGCTAGAAGGAAAGCTGATTCGATTTTTAGTTTACCCCCTGCCAGGGCTACAACTTTGCAGGTAATAACAGAATCATTTGTGTATTTTAAAATGTGGTGAATTTCATCTTGAAAACTTTCAGTTAATTTTCTAAAGGTGAGCTTAAGAACACAAATACATACAGAGCTCTGTATTTTGATTTGTTTTCATGTGTGTATACTGTATTTGAAAACCTGTACTTCTTTTAAGGTCTCCAACCTATTTGCTAGAGATGAAATTGATGAAATTAACGGTGATCTGACATCAGTCATGAAAAAAGAATACCCCAGGCGCCCTGCTACCAATGAGAACCTGTATGACTACTTCATGAGTCGGGTCCAACAGAATCTTCATATCGTGCTCTGTTTTTCACCAGTGGGGGAGAAATTTCGAAACCGAGCTTTGAAGTTCCCAGCCCTTATCTCAGGATGCACTATTGACTGGTTCAGCCGATGGCCTAAGGATGCTTTAGTTGCTGGTTAGTGTGGTGGAAACATGTCAAGGGCATGGTTTACAGTGTTTGTTTATTTACTTA
>NW_012133859.1:910929-911986 GCF_000956105.1 Propithecus coquereli | reverse complement strand
ATCTCTGATAAAATAGAAGTATTAAATTATTATGTGTTTTTCTAATTTAAAGCTCTGAAAGTTAATACTAGATTTTGTAGTATTTTAATAACTATAGTACTTTTGAAAAAAATGAGTTTTTTAGATATATGAACTTAAATTGACTGAATCTCTTGATGAAGCATTTAAAGAAAAATGTGCTTTGTTTTATGTTGTAAAATCCCCAATGGTGGGCCCCAACGGTGGCATTGCTGCCTTGGTGGTTGGATGTTGAAACCTCAGAAGGGCTTTCCATGGCCTCCTGACTGAATTACAGCAGGCTTGGGTCTAAGAAGAAGTGTTCTGATTCTTTATGTAACCTTTCTTGCACCAGAGATTGGGAGTCTGTGGGAAAATCTACTTAGAATCCATCTCATTTTTACTCTGAGTTTTTGGAGAGACAAAAAGGCAACTTGCTACATAAAGAAAAAGGCCATCATTATTGCTACTCTCTGTTCATGTGAAAAGGAAAAGAAATCGTTACATGGTAAATACAAGGAAGTTTTCAGAAAGTGGATCCTTCCCTGAGGATATCCCACAATGTCAAGTAAAGCACTTATTAATAGCATTGTGCCTGGCAGAGAGTAAATATTGCAGCCATTGTGGTTAATACATAAAATTTTTCATAGGTAGGAATTATTCTTATTAATATGTTTCCAGTGCCCAGATTTAAACTTCCTAGAATTTAAACTTTTCTTTGTTCTAGTTGCTTAACTTATATGAGAAAATAGGACTTCAGATTATCTTAATTTATTGCCTTTCAGTGTATGGTAAACTGTATGTGTAACCAAGCTGATGAGCAGCTTCTATTTTATGTATTTATATAAATGTAAATTAATATAAATATAAATGTAAATTCTGCCCCACAATCACAGCATTAAGACTTTAATTTAGTGATTGACTACTAATGATGCATAGATACCATTTTGATGTATTTGCTCACTATCACCGGTTAGGTTACCTACTGGGTTCCTTTTATTTCCCTCTCATCTTTATTGGCCATATTTCTGTTTACAGCTCTTACGCACGTAGTGTATTT
>NW_012133859.1:907739-910879 GCF_000956105.1 Propithecus coquereli | reverse complement strand
CAGTGATGCTTGAAGGCTTTGCCTCAGTTGGATCCCCAGGCAGGTTCTGGGATGTCACAGGAGGCAGTGGAGGTTTTCATCTCATGGATAGAGTTTGGCTTCTTTTTAAGTGGGTTTGTCAACCCAAGAGAAATTAAAGCCAAGTGTCTCTTGGATGTTTCCTTCTCATGGCTGCAGTTCTGGGAATCAAAGAGGAAAACATTACCCAGCAATCCGGTGCTGGTTTCTGTCCTTGACAAAAAACGTCAGCCAGAGTCATCTCTGGCCAGAGTTCTTTCTGCTTCTGCTTCTTTCTAATCTTCCGTGCCTTGGAACATTAATGCTTCCTTACTCTGTAAATGAAATGGGAACATAAGAGAAGTACAAGAGATGTTAGAGATCATACATTTAGTTTACATCTCTTTCCATCCCCAGTTTTTGGTGAGAAAATAGTCTGTGGATATTTTAAAAGATGGAGATACTTGAATCTCATCCCTGATCCATTACATCAGAACTTCAAGAGAAGACTGATTCAGGGTGGTAGTTTTCAAACCTTTCATCTCATTTTTGTGCTTTAGTAGAAGAGCCTTGTTTTTCAGTAATACCTTACAGGTAGCCCTAGTAGATAAAATGGTGAAAAGGGGAAGGGAGGAGGAAGTGTTCTAGAGCCTCGTCCTCTAACACTCCCCCCCACTCTACTACTGCCTCTCCAGTTGTGTGGTACTCCATCTGAGAATGACCAGTTAACCTGTCTCCTGCCCTTTATGGTAGGAGAAACTGGGGAGAGTGAAATTGGAGGATTGTCAGAGGTAGAAGAAGCCAGTAGGATCAGTATAGGGACTAGAACCACAGGTTTCTTTCCTACCTATCTATCTATGATTTATAAATTATCTATTTATCTATCATCTATGTAATCATTTATCTATCAATCATCTATCTATCAATCATCTATCTACTTTTTTTAAACAAACTCTTACCCACTGGCTTAGTTTTGTTCTTAGCACACCACTATTGACAATGACGGTTTTCCAATCCAGTGGGGCTTTTAAACACAGAATGTTTTAACATGTTTGCAATAATGTACAGTACAGTTCTCTCTTTGTCTTATAAAGCTTGAGAAAGACCAGCGATTTAAAATTTTAAGTCCCACAAAAATGTAAATACAAGTAGAAATAAGATTTTAAAACACCATGAAGTAGGATATACATGCAGAACACAAACCAAGAGTATTTCAGAGCTGTATTAATGTTTACCGTGAAATATGATTATTAGTACGCAAGTACTTTGTAAAGTGCCATGGAAGCTTTTATCAATAATAATAAAAATACCAATTTCAGGTGACAAATACTGTAATATGCCATAATTAACATGATTTAATTTAAATATGGAGCTCTTCCTGCTAAGTATGTGTTTTAGTCATCCCTTCTTTTATAAGACACAGTTCTTATCTCATATTGATTCTTCCTTTGTTAATTTCTCGCAAATCCGCCCTATTCTTTTAAATCTCATCACATCAACCCGAGCCAAGATTACATGGAGGGCAGGGAAACTTTCATTTCTGTGTCCTTAGTTCCTAGCAAGTGTCCTGACCTTCATGGATCAGTTTATTTGTTCTTTTATTCCAAACATATTTATTGAGCTTCATGCCATTTATTTAGCCAGGCACATTAGAAGGCAAGGCAGACTCGTTTCTTTACTACAGGTTCTCTGCCCAGGAAAGCTCATCTGTAGCCTCCTGTATAATATGTCCCATCAATTTTTATCTTCAGTCTAGGCTGTCTCCTGGCTTGAAATCTGTTACTCAGCTGCTTGCTTTATCCGTTCTCAGGGATGCTTCATAAGCTCCTGAAACACAAAATGTCTGAAACTGAACTTGTTCTCCTCTGCTCTCCCTCTCCTGGGAAGTGCCATCATCGTTCATCAAACTAGGCAATCAGAGACCTCTCTGTCTTTAACACCTTTCCTTCCTTCAACTCTCAGGTCTTATCCATCACCAAGCCATGTCAACTTTATCTCCTAAGTGTCGGTGAAATCTGTCCAACTCTCCCTTTCACTGACAGCCTAGGCCGAGCTGTCATTGTTGTTCATCTGGAAAACCCAAATAGCTTTCTAATGGTCTCTCCTCCTCTTCCACCTGTCTCCCATCCATCTCACACTGCAGACAGAATCATAGTGGTAAAAGCACAAACCCAATCACATTGCTTTCTGCTTAAAACCTTCCATGTCTTCTCATTGCTCTTAGGAAAAAGAGCAGTATCTTTAGCATGGCCTTCATGGCCGGGAAGAGCTGGCCCCACTTACCTCTCCAGTCTCTCCTGAGGTCACTTTTTCTTCCTGCTTTGTTTCCCTAGATCCCTGAGCATGCTAGCATGCTATTTTTCTTTGCACACAAAGCTCTTCTCCCATTCTTCCTCGCACGCTCCTCTTTTGTGTGGATGACGCTGGCTCAGCTAAATGTCACTTCTGGGAAACCTTGCTCTGTTTCTCCTTGTTCTCTCACTAAGCCTGGTCCCCTGTTATCCATTTCATAGCACTCTGCTTTTCCTTCTTGGGACTAACCACGGTTGATAATTTATTTATCTAGTTGTGTGATTTATTTGATTAATGCTTGTCTATCCCACTTGAGTAAAACTCCATGAGGTCAAGAACTACATATATTTTGTTCATAATGTCATCCACTACAGGTGTCTGACACTTAGGGTGTTGAATGCATGAATCAGACTGTGTAAACATTCTTTATCTTTCTGTACTATGGCCTTAACTCACTTGCATTCTTTCTGTAACTTCATACAAACCTTCTCTTTTTTTCCTCCAGGTATACCTCTTTGTCCTCTGAGCATGCTTCCATTGTCCTTGTCTTTCCACACATATCCCCATATCAAAAATGTTCTTCCACATAGTCTTTGTTTCTGTAAGTTCCAAAGCTTAATCAAGATTTATCAAATCCTTCAGTCCTCCTCTGTTCACTTAGGGATATTTAAAAATTTTCCCTTTTCTTGGACTTCCTATAACACTTATATTTTATATAATGCACCTGCACATTTAAATATTTTTAAACCTTTTGGTAACCAGTAAGATTTTCTGGTTATGTCTCCAATACAGATTTGTAAATATTTACAGCATGCATACTGTATGGATATTTAGTACTGTGCTAGTCATAG
>NW_012133859.1:901147-903309 GCF_000956105.1 Propithecus coquereli | reverse complement strand
GAGAAAGCTGACGCGGTGGGTGGACATTCACACATGTGCCGCGTCCCCTTTGAAATCCCAGTTCACAGATGTTAATGGTGTCACATATTCACTAAATTAGAACCACGGAAGTATAAATGATTTATTTTCTTTGGAATAAAATGTTCTCAATTATATGTATGAAAAATTGGGTAGGTGGGCAAGATCCGCAAATCAAGGCAATGACGTGCATTTTCAGCTGGGTCTTTGGTCATTTTTGACGAGATACTTTTTGCTTCATATTGAATTAGGTCTTAAAAGAGGTGACAATGAAAGCACAGGCTGCTGAAAAAGTCAAGGCGGAGGTACAGAAGGTGAAGGACAAAGCCCAGGCCATTGTAGACAGCATCTCTAAAGATAAAGCCATCGCTGAAGAAAAATTGGAAGCAGCAAAACCAGCGTTAGAAGAAGCAGAAGCCGCGTTGCAGGTAAATCTATGTGATGTAACAGATGCCAACTTTAGGGTGCAGGAGGCCAATGAAGGCAAAACATTAATAACAAAAAGGAAATGCTCTATGTGACATTGAGAGAGTCGCATCAACTTTCTGAAACAGCATTTCCTCACTCATTCATTGAAGACATTGGAGTAGGTGATCTGTAAGATACAACATTTTCTATAAATTATCCAAATAAAGAACTACTGATCTGATGTAGCTCATCTGATGCAGCTCATTAATGACAGAGTCTGGGCAGGCTTCCAACACAATTAAACAATGCAGTTGGGTGGCAATAATAGAAATGGTGAAATTTCAAAGGACATTGGATTCCAAGAAAATATAATGAGTTTAGTGAACTAAGTCATACTTTAAAAGGCTGGTCTAGTTTTGGAGACTCCATTTGTACTCAGGAAGTTCCAGATACATCTAAAACTGATCCATTTTGGCATCAGGTTACATAGGTGTCTTTCTATCTCAACATTAATCTGACTTTAATCAGTTCAAAGCAAAAATAAAAAATACCTCCAGATGTTAAATAACTGTTATATTGCCACGGTGTAGAGAAGATTATGTAACACTGATATTGCTTTGCCTGCACAGAAAAGAGGAATTTAATCCTTAGCTGAAACAGGTTGATTTTAAGATGTGCCCCTCCCTTCAACTCCTTTTCCCTGGGTCCCTAACATAGCTGAGCATAATTCTGTTTGAAAATTCTTTTTTTAAAGTTAAAATAAAATAAGCATGCCCAGCCCTTACATTTTATATAACTGTAATTTGACCCTGCTTTCTCCACTGGCTGCTAGTCTATTTCTCTTTTTTCTTTTATAGCCACACATCTCAAATAAAGGTCTATCTGCCATTTCCAGTTCTTTACCACACATTCTCCTTCACTGCCAGCTGTCTAGCTGTCACAAATGCTAGGACATTAAAACAAACGTTTTCAAGGAATATAGTTACATTGCTAATTCAACAAGTTCAGTGTTTTTTCTTTTTCCCCAATCCTCAGAGAAAAGATCATTAGCCTTGATGAGAAAGTCACTGGTTACCGTCACTGGTTATCCTTTGACAGGAGGAATGCAATGCAAATGAGATGGAAAGTTTTCCAGACCTGGAAGGAGTGCGCCTATACTATTTGTCCTAGAAATAGAACTGTATCCAATTCTTATATTGAATATTTATCTAATACATATTCCATAAAGAGTTTAAGAGACAGAGCAGTTATTATCAACCCAAACAGGTCTATGTGACTATTGAATAATTTACTCTGTAAGAGTACTAGAAATGGAATGGAACTTTTTTGAGAGAGAGCTTAGTGAAATTCATATTGCTCAAGTTCCTTCATTTAAAGGTCAGTTCTCAGCTAAGAAACCTCTAATTATTCAATCTGTCAGCCCTGCGGCTACCCTCTGGTGTCAGTACACGGTGACAAGTCTGAGTTGCCTAAGAGAGAGGCAGATTCTTGACCTACATAGCTGATGAGCAAAAAGGCACTGAAAATACTGTATTTTTCCTGGTTTTGAACCCTGATACCTACTTATGTGCTGAGTATTCTTTCTCCTTCAGATTACGCTTTTCTATTTTCTGGCACAGAGTGGACTGTGCAGTTTTAGAGAAGTCACAGCTCCTTATCTGCTCGCCAACATTTCTCTCCTCTCATTGTCAATTTAAATAGTAAAATTTGAACTTTTTGGGACATGGTGTTTCCTT
>NW_012133859.1:898395-899807 GCF_000956105.1 Propithecus coquereli | reverse complement strand
TTGTGAATTTATATAATTTAATTTTTAACGATGGCTGTGTTTAACAAGTTTGTGAAATTCCTAAAAATTTAGCAGTTATTTTTTATGAACCTGTAGGAACCAGCACCAGTGTGAAACACTCTATTATGCTTCAATTTGTCCATAGTACTGTTGCTGAATTTTTGGGTTGTTATTAAATTTTGGCTATTATAAATAAAGCTGCTATGAATATTGGCCTATTTGGTGGCTGTATGGATGCATTTCTATTGGTTGTATACTCAGGAATGGAATTTCTGGATCTTAAGTTATATAAGTTTAATCAGCTTTGGTAAATAGTGCCAAAGAGTTTTCAAAAATACTTGTATTAATTTATACACCCACCAGCGTTGTATAAATTGCTCCGCACCATCACCATTTTCTACTTTTAGCTATTCTGATGGGTTTGTAATGTCTTATTATTGTTGGTTTAATTTGCATTTCCCTAATGAGTAATGATGCTGAAAATCTTTTCATAGGTTTATGAGCCTCTTGAGAAATTTTTTGTTAAGTGCCTGTTGAGGCCTCTTGTCCACTTAAATTTTTTTTATCACTTTGTAGAATTTTTTAATATATAACACATGACTAATTTGTCATTTATTTGTTTGCAAATATCTTCTGGCACTTTCTGGGTTAGTTGTTCACTCTGTTAATGGTATCTTTTGATAAGCAGAAGTTCTGAGGTTTAATGTAGTCCAATTTATCAATATTTTCCCTAATAGTGCTTTCTGTTTTCTGTTTAGGAGATACTTGCCCACATCTAAGGCAGAATAAATTCTGTTTTCTTCTGGAAGCTTTATTGTTTTGTCTTTCATATTTACATCTTGAGACAACTGGTTGGGAATATGCAGTCCACATCTATTTCCCAGGCTATAACTTTAGCACTATCATTCAATTTAGCACTATCTTCAATTCAACATTGCTCAAGTAACTGCTATTTCCCTCACCGCAGCTGTGATAAGAAGTAGCTTATGAAACTAGTGGGCCATACAGACTTGTCCAAGATGATTATGATATGAGGCTCTGCACCAATGAATTTGGACTTTGAATGGAATCCTAGTGGGTCACCCCAGGTTCTTGCCTTGTTTACCTGTGGCAGAGCCCCTGCTCGTGGAAGCTCCCTTGCTATTTGTCTTTCTGTTGCCACTCTTCTATGGCTCTGAGACATTCTTCTGGCTTTTCTCTGGCTTCACTATTTTTCGAGTATCATAGCAGGAACTTGTGTTAAATGAGGTCTGAATGAGAGTGTGTTCTCCTTTGCATTGCGTGATATAATCTGTGAAGGCTTCTGTCACTAAATTATTTAGGTGGTAAATTTCTTTCTATTTGGAAAACATTTAATCATCTTCTTTCAAATGATCAAACACCACTTTTAAAAGATCCAATTTCATCATTTC
>NW_012133859.1:895676-897171 GCF_000956105.1 Propithecus coquereli | reverse complement strand
TTTTATTATTTCTAGTGTCGGAACACTTCCTCTCTTCCTATGATATCGACTGCAGTTTGCAGACTAAGAAGGAGGTAGTCCAATGCATGGGCTCCTTCCAGGATGGGGTGGCCGAGAAGTGTGTTGATTATTTTCAGAGATTCCGACGTTCTACCCATGTGACACCCAAATCATACCTCTCCTTTATTCAGGGGTATAAGTTCACATATAGAGAAAAACATGTGGAAGTGCAGACCCTGGCCAACAGGTAAGTGTTAAGTTCAAATACAAAGTTATGGTACAGCAGTGGCTCTCACCTAGGGGCAGTTTTGCCCCTAGTGGGCATTTTGCAACTGGTGGAGACGTTTTTGTTTGTCACAACTGGGGTGGCAGGGCAGGGGTACTACTGGCATGTAGTGGGTAGAGGCTAGCGATGCTGCCAAACGTCCTACAGTACACAGGGCAGCTCCCACAGCAAAGAATTATCCAGCCCAAAAGGTCAATGTGCTGAGGTTGAGAAGCCCTGCTCTAGAGCCTACCCGGAGGATTATCCTGCAGTTCCTGGGAGCTTTATTGCTGCCCAACAGGATAAACTGTTGTCCATTTTTTATGTGGCCTACCATTTTATTACAGAAATGATAGCCCTGGAAGGGAGTTGAGAATGCGGACACAACCTCCTCCTTCCTCTCGCCCCTCTCCTCCCAGCTCTTCTAAGTGACTAAGAAGAGCAGGGCTGATGCATACGTTCACTGCCTGAGAATACCCTGCTTCCCTGAAGTTTGTTCCAGGTTTCACTGCTCTGCCCTGTGTTTTTCTGAACAATCAGATCTCCCAGAACATGGCCACAATGAGCCAGCGTTGCTGTGTAAGGGACCCCTGCGTGGGTGATGGCACTAGATGACTCTGAGGGCTCCCAGCTTTAAGATCACATTATTTCAGGTTCAGGCGGGCCACTGGTTCCTTCCTAAGGCTGTTCCGATGGCTTTAAATTGGTTTCTTTTCTTGAGCCCCAATTTTTCTTTCTTTAACTTCATTGGTCTCTTTTGAAAAACAAAATTGTTTATTTTCTTTCCTCCATGACAAGGCTTCAGACATTTGAAGTCTATTGTCATTTAGCCTAATGTCATTAAGCAGGTTTCCTGCACAATGCAGATTTTAGATCCACTGTTGTTCCTTTTTCATAGAGCACGTTCCAGTGGATTCACTCTTCCCACGTGAGGTCTATGAAGAACGTACATGTTATTAGTCTGGAGTTAAGCCTGGATTTATGTCCTTTTTGCTAAGCCTCTTGACTTTGCTATTCGCGTATACCCATTCTCCAGATATGATCATTACTACTCATTCATGGACCGGTGCTTGGAAAACGTGGCCAAGTACCACAAATTTTAACATTGCTTGCTTGGATTTTCAATTCTAGAATGAATACTGGTTTGGAGAAGCTAAAAGAAGCTTCAGAGTCTGTTGCAGCCCTGAGCAAGGAACTAGAAGTAAAAGAAAAGGAGCTACAAGTGGCCAA
>NW_012133859.1:881295-883867 GCF_000956105.1 Propithecus coquereli | reverse complement strand
GATGGACACTTAGGTTAATTGCAAATCTTGGCTATTGTGAGTAGTGCTGCAAAACGTGGGAGTGAAGATATCTTCTTGATATACTGATTTTCTTTCTTTTGGATATATACCTAGCAGTAGGATTGTTGGGTCATGTGGTAGTTCTCTTTTTTAGTTTTTTGTGGAATCTTAATACTGTTCTCCATAGTGGTTGTGTTAATTTACATTCCTACTAACAGTGTCCGAGGGTTCCCCTTTCTCCATATCCTCACCAGCGTTTGTTATTGCCTGTCTTTTGGATAAAAGCCGTTTTAACTGGGGTGAGATGATATCTCATTAGAGTTGATTTGCATTTCTCTGATGACTAATGATGTTGAGCATTTTTTCATATACCTGTTGGACCAAATTGGGGTGGGAACCTGCAGCCTTGGGGCCACATGCATCCTTGAGTGTGGCCTTTTGACCGAATCTAAACTTCACGTAGCAAAAGGGTCTTATAGGCATGCTTCATTCTTTTTAATTCTTTTTTCTTTTTTCTATTCTGACTGTGTATTTTCATATAGACCGTCTTCAAGCTCACTAAGTCTTTCTTCTCTTTGATCAGTTCTGCTGTTGAGAGACTCTCATGCATTTTTCAGTTTGTCAATTGAATTTTTCAGCTCCAGAATTTCTGCTTGATTTTTTTAATTTCAATCTTTTTGTTAAATTTATCTGATAGGATCCAAAATTCCTTCTCTGCATTGTCATTGAAGTTTGCTGAGCTTAAGAACAGCATTTTGAATTATCTGTCGGAAAGATCACATATCTCCATTACTCTAGGACTGGTCACAGATACCTTATTTAGTTCATTTGGTGAGGTCATGTTTTCCTGGATGTTCTTGATGCTTGTGGATGTTAGTCAATTTCTGGGCTTTGAAGAGTTAGGTACTTATTCTAATCTTAGCAGTCTGGATTTGTATGTACCTGTCCTTCTTGAGCAGGCTTTCCAGGGAATTCCCTCAAAGGGAATTGAGTGTTGTGATCTAAGTCTTTGGTCACTGCAGTGGTATCAGTACTGGGGGTACCCTGAGACTCCTGGTGGTACTGCTTTGGTGTGCTTGGGTAAGATGCAGGAGAAATCCCTAGATTACCAGCCAAAGTCTCTCAATCTTTTCCCCCACTTTCCCCAAAACAGCAGCTTCACTCTCTTGTGCTGGGCTGCCTGGAGTTGGGGCAGGGATGATGCGAGCATTCCTCTGTGGCCATGACAGCTGGGACTGCACAGGGTCACGCATGAAGCCAGCACAGACTTGACCAAAGCCCATGGTGACTGTTGCTTGGCCACCACTGATGTTTTTTCAAGGCCCAAGGGCTCTTTAATCAGTAGGTGGTGAATCCTGCCAGGACTGTGTTCTTCCCTTCAGGGTAGTGTATTTCCTTCTGGCCTAGGGTGGGCTTAGAAATACCGTCTAGAAGCTAAGGCCTGCAATCAGGGGCTTCAGGAATCTGCTGGGTACTTTATTTTACTGTGGCTGAGCTGGTACCCACGTTGCAAGACAAAGTCTTCTGTACTCTTCCCTATCCCCAGTGAAAGGAGTCTCCCTCTGAGCTGCACTGCCTGGAGTTGAAGGAGGGTTAAGGCAGACACTCCTTTGGCTGCCACAGCTGTTGTCTCACTGGGTCATGTGTGCCCCAAGTCTACTGACTCTGAGCCCAGTGCAGCATCAGGACTCACCCAAAGTGCAGTCTTTGTGGTCTGACTGCCTTGCAAACTTATTCGAGGCTCCAGGAAGCTTTTGTTAGCTAGTGTTGAAATTAGCTGAACTCAGTTTCCTACTGCTGGGGCAAAGGATTCCTCTCTGGCTGGGGCTGTTCTAAATGCTTCCTCTCTGGGCACTGGTGGAATTCTGCCCTGTGCTGTGTCCCCTGTGCCAGGGCAGCCCTGAGTTCCAATGCAAAGTTCCACAATCACTTCATTGCTCTTTCATCTTGCAATCCCTATAGATGGGCCAAATGACTTCTAGTACTGCATATATTCAAACAAAAGTTAATTACAACAATAGCAATTTAGGTTCTATTCAAGTTCATTATAATGAGACTTCTCTTTGAAAAATTTATGAAAATTAGTAAATATCAGTCCATGCTTTAAAAAGTAGAATATTAAATATTGAACATAGGTAATAACATTAACATTATTGTTAATAATTGTTGTTCAATAAATATTATTTATTGAACTCTTGTTATGTGCCAGGTGCTAGACTTAGGTTTTTACATATGTTGTCTCATTTAATCCTCACCAAAAAACCCTGGGCGATAGTTTTTCAATATTTTAACAGAGAAACTGAGGCTCACAGGATATAAGTAACCTGCACAGAGCTCTAAAACTCCAAAGTTGAGTGATTGGGTTTGAAGGATTTTGGTTAGAAACTATTTAGAGCTTCATTTAATAAAAGTTTTATTTATTTTTTTGTGAGTAAAGTACTAGAAAATGTTCAAAATCTTTGGGGCTGTGATAGTATGTCATTAGTAGGTTACTTTAAATTATAAGTTGATTGACGTAGTGGCCTTACTTTTCTTCCATGTTTGAGCCATAGGAACAGTTGCAGCTTAGAGC
>NW_012133859.1:879754-881245 GCF_000956105.1 Propithecus coquereli | reverse complement strand
TGGATCCCAGTCTATTTATTTAGGGATGGTATCTCTTTCCTACAGAAGACAAAGTATACTTTAACAGACTTCTTTGCTATCATTTCCTACTGTGCTTTCACTTTTGGGACTTTTGCCTAATATGCTGAAATATTGACAAAATATTAATATGATACCATTCATCCATTTTTGGTTGTTCAGTAGTTTCAATGGCATTGAGAGTACAACGTGAGTATGATTTCATGGAAAGAAGTGTTTTCATTTTTATTTTATTCCTTTCTTCCATAGCAATTCCCAAAAGATACAATCAATGAAGAGGTGATAGAATTCTTGAATCCTTACTTTGAAATGGCAGACTATAACATTGAAACTGCTAAACGCGTATGTGGAAATGTAGCTGGTCTTTGTTCGTGGACGAAAGCCATGGCCTCCTTCTTCTCCATAAACAAAGAGGTGCTGCCCCTGAAGGTACGTCTCCTAGGTAGAACTGTGTGAAACATTCCTGGGAGGAGTCTCTAAGTGAGGTGGTCCTGTTTTTTCAAAGTAGCACAAGTACCTTCAGTCTCTGGTGTGATTATTCTCAGGTCTACAGAGAGAGCAAGTATTAGAAAGGCTGAGCATAGGGTGGTTTTTCCTCTCCGTATCCCCCAATTTTATGAGCCTTTAAGTGTGGACTGACTCTCAATAAGGATACTAAGTCCATAGTGGGCTGCTGGATATTTTTCCTCCACAATGTTTTCTTATTTTGAATTTTTAAAATAGTTTTAATTATTATGGGTACATCATAGTTGTATATATTTATGGGGTACATTTGATGGTTTGATATAGGCATACAATGTGTATCAGCAAATCAGTGTAATTGGAGTATCTGTCACCTCAAGCATTTATCATTTCTTTGTGTTAGGAACATTCCAATTCCACTCTTAGTTATTTTAAAGTGTACCATAACTCACTGTTGACTACATTTATTTTGTTTTGTTATCAAGTATTGTTCATTCTATCTTTTTTTGCACCCATTAACCATCCCCACTTTATCCCTTCCTCCCTGCTACCCTTCCCAGCCTCTGGTAACCATCATTCTACTCTCTGTCTCCATGATATCAATTGGTTTAATTTTTAGCCTCCACATATGAGTGAGAACACAGGAAATTTGTCTTTCTGTGCTTGGCTTATTTCACTTAACTTAATGTTCTTCAGTTCCATCTAGGTTGTTGCAAATGACAGGATTTCAGTCTTTGTTATGGCTGAATAATATTCCATTGTGTATAGGTATCACATTTTCTTTATCCATTCATCTGTTGATGGACACTTAGGTTAATTGCAAATCTTGGCTATTGTGAGTAGTGCTGCAAAACGTGGGAGTGAAGATATCTTCTTGATATACTGATTTTCTTTCTTTTGGATATATACCTAGCAGTAGGATTGTTGGGTCATGTGGTAGTTCTCTTTTTTAGTTTTTTGTGGAATCTTAATACTGTTCTCCATAGTGGTTGTGTTAATTTACATTCCTAC
>NW_012133859.1:875139-877083 GCF_000956105.1 Propithecus coquereli | reverse complement strand
TATGGCTCGTGAAATAAAAATAGTTTTTACATTTTTAAATAACTACCTTAATAATAGCTTTGATTTTGACTCTTGGCCCCCAAAGGCCTGAAATGTTTACTATCTGGCACTTTATAGAAAAAATTTGCTGACCTCTGTAATAACAAACTATGATTTTCACACTAAAATTTGGTCTTAATAATGCAATTTGAAAAGATTTGAGGGGCGGAACAAAGAAAAGGTATAAGCATGTGACATTGCTGAGTTCTCAGATTCGGAAACGTGGGCTGTTTGGAGGTTTGCTGCCCGTCCCTTCACTCCGTGTGCATCCCGTGCAGGCCAACTTGGTGGTGCAGGAGAGTCGCCACGTCCTGGCTATGCAGGACCTGCAGAAGGCTCAGGCCGAGCTGGACGACAAGCAGGCGGAACTCGACGTGGTGCAGGCTGAGTATGAACAGGCCATGACTGAAAAGCAGGTACCTGTCCTTTGTCATGGGAGGGACTGTCACACACTTACACGGCTATCGTAAGCCTTCGTTCCTTTTCTGCTTTCCTTCTCCAAGGGTTTGGTTTCTAGTGGGGAGTCAGTGAATTTATATGTAACACACACACAGCACATCATCCCTTGCTGAGCCCTGGGCTTTGTTTCTCATAGACACAAAGGGTCTTTAGAGAGATGTCAGGGTGGTCAGCCATGATATTAATAGCAGTTGGTTCTGGAACATAACCATTCTGAATTTCCTTATTAAGCGTGATGGTAATGATAATGGTGTCTCGTGTAGCATTTTTTGTTATATTTTTAAAATGCTGTCCTCCCATTTTATCTCATTTGATCTTTGAAACAACACTGCAAGATTGGCACGGTGGATGTTTTTATTCTCATTTTAGAGAAAGGAACTGAGGTGTAGAGAGGACAGGAGACTGGATCCTGGTCATAGGGTGGTCAGAAGTGCTGTCTGACTTGACCTTGGTCTTCTGATATTTATCTCAGGCCTCTGTTGGATCAATGTGACTGACCATATGGCTGTATCCCAGTGACAATGACCATCTAGTCTTCTAACCTATGCATATTTTTCAGCTTTAGCACTATTTTAGAATCTAGGTTTATATATTTTATATCAGCCCTTTATTTTTATTTATTCTAATTGCAGCTCCACGGGACCTCCTTCCTTCTGGTAATTGAGGCAGATTTAACATAAATCTAATGTAGCTTGAGCTTCAGGGTCCCTGACTTGCACAGGTCCCTGTGGGTGCTGGGATTCTGGCCTTACTGGGATTGGTAGAGTGTTCCATGGGGAGAGGAGCCCACGTTATGATCCTCAAGCATTTGTATGTTAGTGTTCAGGTATTAATATAATGCCTAAACAGATCTCAGAAGAAAGACACCTTGAGTTTCTTAGTTACTAGGACTTTGTCATGATTTTCTCCCCTACTTTGAAGACATACTCACTTTTGTATATTATATTTGGAAAAATTCTCTAGTGAGTTTTCCTCAAGTGGTCTCCCCAGATTATGTAGGCTTCTGGCCTCACAAAGTCTGTATCTGCTTCTGATATATTCTATATTTGGTAGATAAGAGCTAGATTCACCCTATGCTTTCCTTGATAATTTTATGAAACTCACCGCTGCCTCTTCTCAGCCTTCACTTGGCCAGATGGAAATTCTTGACCTGTCAGTCTTATAAGACTGAGTTCCAGTAAAAGAGTTTAGATAAACATTTTAGTTTCACCGTATGTAGAATGTCTGACATTTCTCTTAAAGATAAGTCTTCTGAAATCAAAATAAGCTTTTTAGAAGTTTTAAAGAAGTAGCACTTATATGGATTTATATCTTTATGCCCCTTAAAATTCACTTATATAAGGAGAAAATTAACATTGCAGTTTGAAAGAGTGTACTTTAGAAACAATGAGGAAGGAATGTCAATTTTTGCCATTTTGGATGCTAACTTATATCAGAAAGCTGTAC
>NW_012133859.1:868847-874084 GCF_000956105.1 Propithecus coquereli | reverse complement strand
TTTTATTTCATAAGTATGAATTTTAACAAGTAGAATTAGCAGTTGTAACTTAAACATAGAGAAATAGAGCCATTTGTTTTTGAGAACTAAGCACTGAGAGGCAACAGCAGGTGGGAGTCTGGGTTAAAGGCCTTTTATTGTCTCCAGGCACAGCAGGAAGGGGTCTGCTAAGTCGAGCATGGCTGAAATTTGTGTGGGAGCCTCAGAGCACCCTAATCTGCAGATAATCTAAGGTTTTGCCTCAAGTAAAAGGAAGTGTGCACATAGATAAACGCAATAATGATACCAGAACTTTAACAGGAGACATATTTCTAACTTTTAACTAAGGATACATATTTATTTACATTTTTGGTGCAGTATGATGTTAGCATGTGTGCTTATAGTCTATTCCCATTTTTCATTATATGGAAATCATAAATGATGCATATTTCCACTACTGCTCAGTTACTAACATCTGGGGAGGATCTGACCACTTGGCTCAAGGCACTGCCTAGAGGAATCTCCCAAGTCCATGGTCAGGGCATGAGAGAGGATTGGGCTGACAGACACAGGGAAATGCGGTCTGGTGCTTCCTGTGAAATAAATGGCTCACGTATCTCAGAAAGGCAGATAAGATGCCATGTGTTAAAGTTCTGTTTTTGAGCCAGAGGCTATATTTTTCTCAATAAAAGTTTTCTTCTGCTTATGGCCTTCTTTAGACCTTGCTTGAAGATGCAGAGCGGTGCAGACATAAGATGCAGACGGCTTCCACGCTGATCAGCGGCTTGGCAGGCGAGAAAGAGAGATGGACGGAGCAAAGCAGAGAGTTTGCTGCACAGACTAAAAGACTTGTTGGTGTGTAAATGCTTTTACTAATGAGATTATGTGTTGACTGTAGTAGGGAGTTAGCAAGCTTACGTTTTAATCAAAATAAAGATGACACTAGATTATTTCAATTCCCTGGGTGTGTTTGTGTGTCCCCAGCCATTTCAGAGGAATGGATATTGGTCTGGCATCTATGTTATCCTTATTAAATGTGTTAATGACATTTACACCTCTTGTTATCAGGTCACTTTAGAATTCTATAAGTGCGTGGGCATATTGATCAAGGTCACTTTTAATGAAGACTCTGTCTTCTGAGATTTTGAATCTCTTAGACTCAGAGGTCATCTTTGCACTTCGAACAAAAGTGAAAATAATGTCATGCTTGACTCTGAGCAGCTAGTACTTGGTAGGCCACTTGGACCCTGTCTAACAATAAACCAAACTGCTGCTTCTTCACCAAGGTACAGCAACAAGTGGTTACAATTTGATTTGTGGAATTTAGTTTAAAAGAATGACTGTCTTATTTATTTATTTATTTTTAGTATGGCGCACAATTACAAGGATGAACATAAAGTATTTCAGTGGTGTTCGTGTTCTATTTTAGGGGATGTATTGCTGGCTACGGCTTTTCTATCTTATTCTGGTCCATTTAACCAAGAGTTTCGAGATCTGTTGTTAAATGACTGGCAGAAGGAAATGAAAGCCCGGAAAATTCCATTTGGAAACAATCTAAATCTCAATGAGATGTTGATTGATGCTCCTACTATTAGTGAATGGAACCTCCAAGGTCTGCCAAATGATGACCTGTCCATTCAGAATGGAATTATTGTCACGAAGGCATCTCGCTATCCTTTGTTAATCGATCCACAGACTCAAGGCAAGATCTGGATTAAAAATAAAGAAAACCAAAATGAACTCCAGGTAATTTGTGTCTGCGTATGTTTGTTACTAGTCAAGTTTTATTGTCCCAGATCAACAAGAATCCAAGAGTAAAGACATATTTGAAAACATTAGAGAATTTTTTTAATCCTACGTAGAGCAGTAGCAGATGCAAGCTTAAATCTAATATTAAAATATTTTCTAAGAATTTCTTTATTTTCGCTTGTGTTGATCTCTACTAATGCCATTTTTCAATGCTTTTAGACTCAATTTTGTTAGGGTCTGGGGCTCTCTTGGATAAACAGAGAAGGCAGAGCTATATCACAGTAAGTGTGTAGCACTTTATAGGAATGTCCTAATTATTCCATTATTGTTTGTCACAAAGGTGGCAGTGGTGAGGAGAAAGCAGTATTGCCACACAGAATCTTTACACCCTTCCCCATGAGAGAAAATGATGGTTGCTAAAAAAAATGAAAACTGTTTAAGTTTTCTGAACCATTTCACCAAGGATGGGCTCCAAAGCCAGGGATCTCTAAAATCTATATACAGGTTGAGTACCCCTTATCCAAAATGCTTGGGACCAGAAGTGTTTCAGATTTCCAATTTTTTCAGATTTTGGAGTATTTCTATATACATAATGAGATGACTTGGGGCTGAGACTGAAGTCTGAACATGGAATTCATTTATGTTTCATGTACACCTTATACACATAGCCTGAAAGTAATTTTATACGATATTTTAAATAATTTTTTGCATGAAACACAGTTTGTGTACATTGAACCATCAAAAAGCAAAGGTGTCAGGTGTGGAATTTTCTACTTGTGGCATCATGTCAGTGCCCAAAAAGTTTTGGATTTTGGAATATTTCAGAATATTTCAGTTTGTATTTGTGTCTTGTGGTAGAATGCTGTAGGCATCATTTGATACCACTTATTCCTGTGCATTGCATCTTGATACTGTCTGTCAATAGCAGCCTTGTGATCCTGTTTCTAGATCACATCTCTAAATCACAAGTACTTTAGAAATCACCTGGAGGACAGCCTTTCTCTTGGAAGGCCCTTGCTTATTGAAGACATTGGGGAGGAACTAGATCCAGCTCTGGATAATGTTTTGGAAAGAAACTTCATTAAAACTGGATCTACTTTTAAGGTAGGTTAAACCTATTGATAACAATGTGTAGAGAAATTACCCTGAGGCCCGGTCAATGTGACGTAGAGGGAATTCCCTCAATAGGCAGCAACGCAAATTTGAGTCAGTGGTGAGAGGCTTTTGCATACTTCCTGTGGTTCTTCTATACTTCCTAAAGTGGGATTAAAGCATTTAAGAGCAATCCTTTTAGGAATATCTGCTTCACTTGTGTAATGAAGAGTCTGACTCCATTTCAATATTGGACTGTTGATAGCTTTCAAGCCTCTCCATGCCCCTCTCCCCTTCTGCCCCACATCTGGGTGAGCTGATGAGAAAACCTGGGTGCTCCTTCCTTCAGCACTGGTTGGAAATTCAAACCATGTAGGCCCCTGTCCAGCCCTGTGTATGGAAACCCTCTTCCCAGCTGTACCCCCTAACCACCATAAAACCCTAGACTGGCTACTCCTCCCTGCTCCTTCAAGCCAGTTTTGGGACCTGCTGGGGAGCCTGCACTGATCTCCCTAGAAGATTTCATTATGTGAGTAATAAGCGTTTTTATACTCTTTTGGTACATGTACAACATCATCAGTCTTGACCACTGAACAAAATTTAGAGTAAGGAAAGGTTTCGTCTCGCTTCTGCAGTATGATCACAATTTTGGTGCTAAATTCTATGTTCATTGCATGGTATCTATTGACATTCCTTTCTTCCATCCTTCTTTTCTTCTTTCCTTTCTTTCCAGTTGTCTGAAGCCCTGTGAATGCCTAATGACCATTTCTTTTTTAGTATACAAATTATCTCCAGTTACATAATTGTTTAAAGCAATATTTGATCCGATACAAAAATGACACAGGAAGGTAATCTCTGTTTTATTACTTTTAACTTTCTTTTTTATAAAAAAGGTGAAAGTGGGTGACAAGGAAGTAGATGTTATGGATGGTTTCAAACTCTACATTACCACCAAACTGCCCAATCCAGCCTACACCCCTGAAATAAGTGCCCGTACCTCCATCATCGACTTCACTGTCACCATGAAAGGTCTAGAAGACCAGTTACTGGGAAGAGTCATTCTCACAGAGAAGCAGGTGGGTGAAGCATGGCTGTATCCTTTTCTGTGTTGATTTGAGATTCTTTCGTTGATGAAAATAATATGATAAAAGTTGTAGTGCGATTGAGATTTCCCTCTTTTATTCTTTATGTGTTTTCCATAAATTCCCAAGTGTCTTCTTTTTACCTAAAGGATATTATTAACCAATTACCTACCCATATGTTTCACATATGTTTCATAAATTACATACATCATTGATTGCTTTTATACAGCCTGGTGATCTAACTATGATGACATCGGTCTCATCTTCAGGATCATTATTCTCGTCTTAAATTGTTTTATTTTTTTGAAAAGTTTGCTCTCTTATGAATTCTACTCACTTGACTTTTAGGTTTCTAGTACATGCGTACATTTCTTTCATTTGATTAATTATCATGCTTTTGGAATACAAAATTATAACTTTGCAGTCAGATGACAAACAACATTACCAATTCTTATTTGCGACCTAGGAGAGCTCTGTGTGTGTTGTGATGGGATCTGAATTGAGAAGACAGAAGTTTGTGATACCTGAGTTTCCCTGTGCACCTTCCGAAGGCTACTGACCTAAACGCTAGGAGCGTCACTCCCTATCTGTTTTCTCTACTTCCGTTTTGCGGGATAACAATGCTCCATGAAAAATGGCCAATAATTTATAACCTTCCTTCTTCTGAATCAGCGTTTTCTCTAGGGCATGTGTGAGGCTTAAGCAAAGAAATGTAGAGGATTTTAATGGCGAAATTGCATGAACTCTTCAAGTTGCTATTGATTTTCTTCTGGGTTCAATAGAAATGAGGAGTTTGGTTTACTCCATGGCCCCTTCCACACTGACCTGAGATTTATTTAGGTTAAGACCATCGGCATAGTCTTTGGAATCTGCCTCTCCCATTATTTTCTCTCTCCCTCCCTCTTCCCTCTCTCTCTTCTTTCCTTTTTTTTTTTTTTTTGAGTCTTCTCTCTTTATTTTTGATTTATAGCACATGAGTCATAGTGTTATAAAGTGGGAAGTTGCATTAGGAGCATTTAACCCAGACTCATAAATTTGTATGGTTGGTTGACCTCTGCATGGCAGGTACCAATGCTGTAGTTCCTGCTACAGACTAGCTGTGAGGTAATGACAGCCTTCAAAATATGTACTTGCTTAGTGTTTGAGTCTTGAGTTAAATCTCAGTAGGCGTGGCTGAAGGAATTTAGCATTGCCATGTAATTACTTCAGGAAAGACTGGGATTCTTATCAACAGCATGTAATGTTGGGCAAGTGGAATCCCTGAGAGTCTTAGGCCATTCTCCATCACAGGCATCCTTCGCTCTGCTTTCACCTGTTCAGGGTGTTAAGGCTTCA
>NW_012133859.1:860760-868077 GCF_000956105.1 Propithecus coquereli | reverse complement strand
AAATTAATAATAAAGGGTCATTTTACCCTGGACCACATTATAATACAACACCTAACTTTTATTTATTTTTCCTCAAAGTGAAGTCTCATGATGTAAGACGTAAGCTGTAGAACTTAATATTGATGGATTTTAAGTAATATACTTTCTCCAAGCGACCTTTTCTTTTGTAGCATCTGTTCTTTCCACCATATTCCTGAAGCTGCTCACGGTGCTGCATCTTCTCAGCCCGGGCGGTAGTAAGTGGGTCTCAGTGGATTTCCGGTGCTTTTGGGTCATTCTCTATAATTCAGTCACTCAATTGAATAAAACCTTAGAACACAGATATATAACACTTTTAAGTCCAAATTATTCCTTTAACTTCAATGGCAGTACAGTCTCTCTGAATAATTACTTCTTGGGTGGTTATAAATATGAAATAGGAATATAAAATTATATTGAGCCAAGGCGGGCTATTGGAAGCTAGGAAGATCCCACAGATAGAGGAGGGTGATGTTGGAAAGCATCTGAGAAATGTGGGGCTGAAGAAAAGGGTGAGTCTCTTCAGTCAGGATGAATTATGCCTTCACCAGTCTGTTGATTCTTCTTGCTAGGAGGTGCTGAGCAGTAATGAATCATGTGAAGGAAAGGCGAATCTTCTTTGATTCCATAAATTCACCAGCTGTCCAGTGTCCTGAGAATACAGGGGCAGTGAGGGGCCTTCTTATCACACATGATCTGGTCTCATGAATGCTTAGTTGTACACCTGTTAGACTCTCAGGTTTGCTTCAGCAACAAATGCAAAACAAAGCATCTGAATGCAATGAAGTATTTTTTTTCCAAACAGATTTCACACTTTTCTGTGTGCTTTGAGGCAGTCATTTAAATGTGTGTGCTATTCAAGTTCACATCAAGGCCATATTTGATTGTTTACCTGATGTACCTGTGAGTAGATTTAGACATTCTACTGGTGTTACCAGAAGTCGATATATCCAGACTGTTTTGGACAGACAGCAAACCAGTGGGTCTCCAACAACTTTCCTTTACAAAAACCAAATCTCTCAGGCTCACTCTCACCTTGATCTTAGAGAATAATACAGAAACTCAAAGAAAACTATGGCCTGTTAGGAGAAAAATACCAGTATTGATCAACACTTTCTACTGGTCACACAATGCAAGGGTTAGGGATCATCCTTGTTTGGAGTTCTGGATGAGCAAACAGGTGTGTGCATTTTCCTTTTGAGGTAGAAGGATCTGAGCTTGGTGAAAGTGTCATGGGAAGTAATTTAATGAAGGCGCTAAACAGACATTGTTATCACCAGCTCACTGGTGGTGGAGGAAAAATAAATCTGAGTTCTCTGGATTAGTCTTTCTATTTTAATTACCTGTGTAAGGTACAAAACAGAAATAATCTTTGGTAATGAAGCCCAAGTGACACCTTTAAAAATGAGAACTCTACAAGGCTGCCATTTATTTCCTTTTATAGATTTCAAAAACTTGGTTACAGATGCATTTTATGTTCACAAATAATTTGAGTTTTCATTTGCTTCTTTGTTAAGACACTTGCATTTTGATAACTAAATTAATAAATGGCATGTTCATGAAATTTTACCAAACCACTCTTGTACTTTCTTTATTCACTTTGGGATTTTTTTTAAAAAAATTGAGCATCATCACAGTTTATATAAGATTTTTACATTGTAGCCTTAGTATATAGAATACTTAGCACAAATGTTTACCCATCTCTGTGTGTGTGAGTATCTATCTAGCTCTCTATCTGCTGAGAGATGATCCCTTTGGTGGACAAAAAGGCTTATAGAGAAAATTGTATTGATTCATTATTCCCATCATATTGATTTGAAGACGTACTATCTTCTTCATGTGAATTAGTAGAACTAAAGTTGTAGTTCAATAGAAATATGTTTAAATCAGCCATGTAAATGAAAATTGTCTAAAACCATTTCAAAAATAGGGTTTCAGTCTTTTAATCCTGTATGAAAAGCAAACAGCAATTGTTCTTTTTCTTTCTCAGAAAACCTTTCTTTTGCCTATAGCTATTGTTGTATTCTAGTATCTGGCTACTTGTCTTCTATTTAGTACATGGATTGCTTTTGTAATTCCAAATAGTACTTTAAATTATACTATTTACTTTAGGGCATTTTATTTTCATCAGTTTTGAACTTTGGGGAAATGTACTTCTTAGCTTTATTTTAATCGTTGGGAATTATAGGCAGTTACTTTAATTGATAAATTTGTTAACAATGATATTAAATTGCCTGTCACCATCTCAATAATATTCAGTATTTTTACTTATTTTTTCCATAAGGAAGAGAATAATGTGCCCCTTATTATATACATTACTACTGTGTTTATTTTATTAATAATTGTTTTCATAAGCAACATGGAGGCATGATTTTAACTTCCCTCCTGTAGTCTTCTCAAGTAGAGATGAGATTGGAAATGTAGATTAGGACAGGTTTTCCAAACTATGTTGAGAATTTTGGACCTTTCAAAATAGGTGAGGGGGATCTCTGAGTGACTATGAGCAGAAAAGAGGGTGATGGCAGAGGAACAGTCAGCAGGAAGACCAGTTATGGTTAGAGCAGCCCACACATGAGAAGTCAAACCTCAATTAAGGCAGTGGTTATGTAACTGGAAAAAATTGGCAGAAGATAAAGGTCCTGGCGCAGGTTGATGTGACTTGGTGCTGCCTTTGGATTTGACAGCCCGTGCTCCCGTTCCCATCCGACACAAAAGCATTCATCCTTATAGCGTTTTACTTCCCCTTTCTTATCCTTTTCCAGCTACCTTATTATATACTTTTAATGATACTATGTGAAATTCTAAAGTATCATTTATTTTTATGCCAACTCTTAACTTGATTTTTGAAACTACTTATTTTCCAAATAAGTGTTTATCATGCTTCTGAAAATTTGGCTGGAAGTGACTCCAGGGAAGGGGTGGAAGGGAAGAAACATTTTGAGCAGCTGTCACAATGCAGGCGCTGTCTTAGCTGCATTGCTGGTGATATCCTCACAATCACTCAATGATCTGTGTTTATGTCCATTTTGCAGATAGAAAAACAGAGGCTTGTGGAGTTATAAAACATGGCAAGGATCATGCAGCTAATAGGTCCTGGGAGCTATGATTCAAACGTGTGTCTCACTGATGTAAAACCATCACTCTTTCCACTGCTTTATCTTCCTTCCCTTACCTGTCTTCAGGTGAGGACCTTCACAGTGCTCACCTTTAGGAACTCAGAAATAATAGTGATAGTGCATAAAAGTTATGAGTACATCAAAAATTGTTTGAATTTTCTCCACTTAATATCACTTTTATTTCCCAGTGTAACCATAGTGTGAGGGTTTTTATTATAACTGCTTATGAAAAAAATTTGATAGCAGCCATTAAATGTTACTTGTTTGTACTAATTTCTACATTTTATGAAATTTGAAATTCTCATCTGGTGAATAAATGAATTAAAATAACCACTAATGAAGCTTTCAAATGTAACCAGGTAACAGGTGGAGGCAAAGATGATAAGAGCAGGCTTTGCTCGAGCTGCATCTCAAAGAACTAAGAATTGATGCAAGTTCTGAAATTTTGTTTTGCTTAAAGAGGGAATTCCTTCTTGTTTTTTCAAACTACTTATGTTCTCAGACCTGACTCTGTGCTCTCGGAGCATGAGTTGAGAGTTTGGTAGGGTCCTACCCCCATACATGTTCAATCAGTGATGACGAACTGACCACAGCATAAAGCACAGGCCAGTGGTCTTTTCTCTTTACCTTCATGTGATTTTGTTACTACAATATTTGTTTTTAACTTCATGGTTCTCAGAGAGTGCAAATTTTCATGCCTGTTTTTCTGGCACTGAGGCTAGATTTTCCAGTTCATTATGTGTTACAGCTTATCTGTTTGAAAACAGATAGAGCATTTAATCATCTATTCCACAGCATTAGTTGAGTGCCTATTATGTACCAGACATTGTTCCAAGAATTGGGGAATATATCAATGAACAAAGCAGCCTCAAAAACCAAACTATCTCTGGAGCATAACATATAAGTAAGTCATATGTTATGTTAGAAGGTGGTAAAGACTGTGAGAAAACATAAAGCATGGTGAGAGGGGGAGCTGGGGAGTGAGTGGTGGGCTGTAGTTTTGAAAAAGGTGATCAAAGTAGGCTGCACTGAGGAGGGAGCATTCAAGGAAGGGAGAGAGTAAGTTTCCTAGAAGGAAAGGGAGAGAGTAAGTTTCTTAGAAGAACAGACCTGACAGAGCAACAGCCAGGGCAGAAGCCCCTGAGGCAAGAGAGTTCTTTGTGTGTTTAAGGCAGAGGATCTCAAATTGTGGTGCTTGGAATAGCAGCGTTCCATCACCTGGGACTACATTAGAAGTGCAAATTCCTGGACCCTGTCCCAGGCCTGCTGAGCAAGGCTTGCAGGTGATCCTAATGCACTCCAGCTTGGAAACCACTGTAGGGAATAGCAAGTGTGGCTGGAGCAAAACGAAGGAGGGGAGTAGTAGGAAATGAGGTCCCAGCAGCAGTGGGGAAGGGGAGCTTGGTGGAGCCCCATCGGCCTTGGTAAGGATGTTAGCTTTCACTATGAGTGGAATGATTGGCCATTGGAGGGTTTTGAGAGAGGAAGTGTGTTTAGTAGCATCATTCTGACTGTAGGGCTGGGACTAGATCATGGGGGTTAAGGACAGATCCTATAATTTAGAGGGGGAGCGGTGATGACGGTAGCTTGGACCAGGCTGGTGACAGTGGAGGTGGTGAGAAATGACTAGATTCTGAATCTAATTTTGAAGTAGAGATGGTAAGACTTGCTGATGAATTTGTTGTGGAGTTTGAGATCAAGGAGGGCTCAAAGGTTTTGCCCAGAGCATCTGGAAGAGTGGGGTTACCGTTTGCTGGGATAGGGAATGCTGAGGTTAGACAGGTTGAAGGGAGAACCAGAAGGTCAGTTTTGCTGATGATACTAAGTAGGAGACGTCTCTTAGATGTCCAAATAGAGATATTGAGAAGATGTGTGTGATCTGGAGCTGGTGAGAAGCTGAGATAAACTTGGGAGTTGTCAGCGTATTGGTAGTATTTAAAACAAGATGTAATTTGTGGAGTAGTTATGGGGATAAGTTTCTCATATGCATAAAGAAATAATTGTATTAAGCATTAAAGTAAAAACTTGCATAATGGTTAAGAAGGACAGTTTTGGCTAGGTCTGGCTTCTCCTTTCTTTTGATACTTTTGTGCCTACTGAATCATAACAAAGGTAAATCACATAGTTAATCATGTAATCAATGAGTAATCCCATTATGTGTGATATGATTCATGTGATTCATCACTGCATAACTAGATTTCTGGTTCTCTCAGTAGGGAGTAGAATCTACAAAACCCACTGAACCACATCCGGAATGCCCTGTTGAGTATGTATTTACCTTTCTAAAGCCGCTCTAGAAATTTGAGCTTGGTACCATATGTCCAGGTGGTGGCACTGAGTCACAATCAGAATAGCTGAAAATGCTTTTTTTTTTTTTTGGTGATTTTCCTATTTAATTCACCTGCATTTAACCCTAGTTTTCCCATATTGTATTTATAATAAAGAATTATACATTATTAATGCAGTTTGACTTTGGTAAATTGTCAATGACTCTGTATTTAGAAAGCTTTTCAAATAAACTCTCTAATGAATATCTTTCTTTTTAACTTTTTAAGTACTGTTTACTCAATAACCTCTCCCTTTTTTAATCTTTAGCTCTGCAGAGTCTCTCACGCAATGAGTTGACGTCCACATACAGTCTGACTTGGAACCGGAAGCGTATTCTCTCTGCTGTCCCTGGCCTCTGGGCTTTCTGCCTCCTGCGGCTTGTTCAGTGTCATGAACACTTTTCCTTCTCCCACCCTTGCCAGCCCTGTCTTTTCTTTCCTTCTCTTCCTCTGTCTCCCCTCTCCAAGCTGCCAAGAGGAGGAAATAGCCAAAAGGACAATAGCCTTCCAAAGCCTCCCTCTCTCAGGTATCTGTAAAGGTCCTTCAGAGAAGATACACTTCCCTTCTCTTGGAGAGAATAGCATTTTTCCAGGCCAAGGAGATTTTCAATTTAAATTTACCTGCAGTAGCAGATGAAGTTGCTTGTCTAAGTTTTTGGAAAGTGGCTGTTCACAGAATCGGATACTATTTCAACTAGCAAGTTCCGTATTAACCACATTCAAACAGCAGTGGAGCTCTTTTAAACAAGAAACTAAAGAGAAGTAAACATATTTAATCACAGACATGTATATTTGTCTTCAAATATATTTCACCCACAAATGTGGTTTGTGTTTATAATGTTAAATATTATCACAAAAATCACTTGAAACTGATTCGACTTTAGGAAATCAATAGCTGATAAAAAGGATTTGGGTAATTTTTTTTTTTTAGCATGTTTCATGTTGTTTGGCACCTATTTTTCCTTTCTTTGCTAATTCTTCTCCTTTTTTGATGTCCTTATTTCCTGCAGTCAAGTATGATAAATAGAGTACAGGAGCTTGAGAACAGCCATGTAGGTTAACTTTTTAAGAAACGCCCAAACAATAATTGTTAATTAAGGAAGAAAATATATGTATGCAAATTAACAGGAGCTGGAGAAAGAAAGAACTCATCTGATGGAAGATGTAACTGCAAACCAGAGAAGGATGAAGGAACTGGAAGATAATTTGCTTTACCGCCTGACAAGTACGCAGGGGTCCCTGGTGGAAGACGAGAGCCTCATTGTTGTCCTGAGTAACACAAAAAGGACAGCCGAGGAGGTGACACAGAAACTGGAAATTTCTGCTGATACAGAAATTCAAATTAACTCAGCCCGGGAGGAATACAGACCTGGTGAGTTTTGTAATGAAAGACAAATGTCACAGGGAAATGAAGCAGGACAGAAATGAGAATTAGAGAAATGGAATGAAGGGAGGAAGTCATACAAATGACTATGCAAAGCGTTTTATATTTTGTGGGGAAATATTCAGTAAGATGGAGATGAAAAAATTTTGTAATGGCATACATTTTCTAGGTGCTTATAATTTATGTTACTTGGCAAATCCTTTAAGGCTCTAATAGACTTATTTTTAAGTCAGGAAGAGGAAGAATTTTTTAAAAAGTCTGACTACAAATTAGTGAAATCTGAGAAATTAGTGTGGCATTTGCGTACTATTTACCAGTTGTTTATCATTTGGTAGTAATATGCCAGTATGTTGTTTATAGTCTTTGTATTAAGAAGGTAGTTCTCTGGTCTCACGGGAGATCTTTATCCTGAGCCACCAACTTGCAAACTGGTGTTGTGCAAGAAAAACCTGCTGAAGAATTCAACTGGATA
>NW_012133859.1:844416-860700 GCF_000956105.1 Propithecus coquereli | reverse complement strand
AGAATTAAATATATTAATACATGAGCACTGCTCTCAATCCCATTGCTAGTAGGCAGCCACTGATAAGACATAGAAATAAAAGTTGTTGTTTTCATTTAGACTCTAGGCTGATCTGTTTGCCTGGATCATTTATTCTCCACTCTTGCAGCACACACAGCCTTGCTCTTTGTCTTCCAGTCGCTACACGGGGCAGCATCCTCTACTTCCTCATTACCGAGATGCGCCTGGTTAATGATATGTATCAGACTTCGCTCCGCCAGTTTCTGGGCTTGTTTGACCTTTCCTTAGCCAGGTATGTCTGTGCCCAGGGAAGCCAAGCTGAATTCTCTATCTGTGGACTAGAATGACGACATCACGTGTACAACCTCTGTTTCCTTTGTTAGAGTCTTTTCCTGTTTCTAATCCAAAATAAGTGTAATTACCAATGTGTTAACAAATCATTCTGATGTGTCATTTTATGACCAGAGAAAGCTCTATCAACTGTTCATCCATTGATTTGATTCCTTTGGTTTCATGTGTTTCTGTTAAACAAGAAAACTCCCAAGATATTGTTGTGAATGATAATGCCCTGCAAGTAAAATTGATTTAGACAACATTGAGCATTGTGTTATGTTATTTCATGTTGAGAAAATGCTTGTTATTTTAGATTAGGAGGCTTACTCTTGATGTGTAAAAATAAGAATTGGTCCTCCAAAGTTACTTATTTTCTGTTAAAGATGCTGTTTTCATAGGCAATTGAAAAGGGCAGTGGGATAAGCCTGATTTAAATGTTCTCATCTCCAGGTCTGTCAAGAGCCCAATTACAAGCAAGAGGATTGCTAATATCATCGAGCATATGACCTACGAGGTTTATAAGTATGCTGTCCGAGGGTTGTACGAGGAGCACAAATTCCTCTTCACCTTGCTGCTTACCCTAAAAATCGACATCCAGAGGAACCGAGTCAAGCATGAAGAGTTTCTCACTCTTATTAAAGGTCAGTGTAACAGTATAAAGTATTGTACACAGGTGTAGGAATTATTGTGAAGGCCCTTTGCAATACTTCTTTTGGTTATAACAATTTTGTTGCATTTCAGTTAAGATTGTGTTTATGTGAGATATTTCATTTGTTGATTTATTGAATGAATACCGAGTGTTTAATAAGAACCTATTGTGTACCAGGGTATTGAATAGGTATTTGGGACATGTCAGTGAACAAAAACCCTTGTGAAGCATGCATATATGCATACACACACACACACACACACACACACACACATACATACATACATACATATATATACACACCCACACACATATAGATATATAAATATATATGGGGAAGGTACAGAAAAATTAATAAAGTAATAAGTGAATTATATAGTATGTGGGAAGATAGTATTACAAAGAAAACAGAGCAGGATGAGGAGAGTGGGGAGTTATAGGGTATGTGGGCTAGGGAAGGCTTAAAACTTTAAATGGAGTATTATGGGATATGTAATGGGCAGGTCTTCCTAAGAGATTGGCAGGAGGGCAGAGACCTGAAGGAGCAGGGGAGCTGCCCATGGGGACATTTAGGGGAAGAGTGTTGAAGGCAGAGAAGGTGGCATCAAGGCCTCCTGTGAAAGTGAGTTTGGTATGATGTAGCTAAAGCAAAGTGACCAGGTGACAGGAGTGGAGTGGGTCAGGCCACCGTGCAGCTCATCCATGGATTAATTACTCTGCATGTATTGAGGCAGTGCTCACAACCAGATCCCCTGGGCCACTGGAGCCATACAGCCCAGTGGAAGGCTGGGAAGCATAAATTTGCTATCACATTCTTGAAAGTCTGAAAAAAAATATTTAAAGTAGCTATGTGTCTTAGTTCATGCTGCTATAACAAATTTCCATAAACTGGGTGGCTTATAAACAGCAGAAATTTATTTTTGACAGTTTTGGAGGCTGGAAGTTCCGTATCAGGGTGCAGCAAGTTCAGGAGTGGGTTCTGGGGAGGGTCCTCTTTTGGGCCCTAAAGCTAACCACACCCACATACGGTGACCTGAACCACCTGGTGTCCGCCACCATGAGTGGGGTCACCACTTGCCTGTGCTTCCCCGGCCAGCTCAATGCTGACCTGCGGAAGCTGGCTGTTAACATGGTCCCCTTCCCCCTCCTGCACTTCTTCATGCCAGGCTTTGCCTCACTGACCAGCTGGGGCAGCCAGCAGTACCCGGCCCTGACAATGCCTGAGCTCACCCAGCAGATGTTTGACGCCAAGAACATGATGGCTGCCTGCGACCCCCGCCATGGCCGCTACCTAACAGTGGCTGCCGTGTTCAGGGGCCGCATGTCCATGAAGGAGGTGGACAAACAAATGCTTAATGTCCAAAACAAGAACATTGTTGAGTGGATCCCCAACAATGTGAAAACAGCTGTCTGTGACATCCCACCCCGGGGGTTAAAAATGTCTGCCACCTTCATTGGCAACAGCACGGCCATCCAGGAGCTGTTCAAGCGCATCTCAGAGCAGTTCACGGCCATGTTCTGGCGCAAGGCCTTTCTGCGCTGGTACACGGGTGAGGGTATGGATGAGATGGAGTTCGCTGAGGCCAAGAGCAACATGAATGACCTGGTGTCCAAGTACCAGCAGTACCAGGACGCCACGGCCGAGGAGGAGGGAGAGTTTGAGGAGGAGGCCGAGGAAGAGGTGGCATAGAGCCGTCTGTCACTAGGTAAAGCACGGAAGTGGTGTGAGCTCTTTATTCACTCACAACCTGTTCTGATATCCACGTCTCAGTGTGTGTGCACTTGCTGTTCTTCCTGTCTTGACATCACATGCTGTACAGACACCACCATTAAAGCATTTTCATAGTGAAAAAAAAAGGCATTCACACACAATCTCACACCAAAGTTTTACTCAAAGGTATATTTTACGTAAGATAAAATAAAACTTAACTAGTAAATACAACCTCTGTGAAAAGCAATATGGAGACACCTCAAAGAGATACAAGTAGAACTACCATTTGATCCAGGAATCCCATTACTGGGCATCTACCCAAAGGAACAAAAGACATTCTATAAAAAAGACACCTGCACTCGAATGTTTATTACAGCGAAATTCACAACTGCAAAGATGTGGAATCAACCCAGGTGCCAATCAGTTCCTGAGTGGATTAATAAAATGTGATGTATGTATACCATGGAGTACTACTCAGCCATATAAAGGATGAATCAGTGCCTTTTTTTGTAACAATTTGGATAGAACTGGAGACCATTGTCCTAAGCGTAGTATCTCAAGAATGGAAAAACAAACATCAGATGTACTCATTATTAAATGGGAACTAACCAATGAGCACACATGTGCACAGAAGGAAGTAATTCTCAGTGGAAATCAAGCAGGGGGCAGCGGGGAGGAGGAGAGGGGCAAAAACCTTCCTAATGGGTACAGTGAACACTATCTGGGTGATGGGCACACCTATAACTGTGACTCAAGTATTACAAAAGTGATCCATGTAACTAAAAACGTTTGTACCACCTTAATATTTTGAAATAAAGAGAAAATATGTCTTGACTTTTCCATTTTTTTGATGAGTGCTCCTCGGCAGATCATTTACCCTTTTCAAGCTTCAGTGTCCTCTTTTAGAAAACAAGGATAGTAAAATCTACGTGATAGGATTGTTGGGAATTCACACATTTGTGTAAATACCGGTGCATAGAATATGCTCAGCAAATGATAGGCATTGTTACATTATCTTCGGTTTTTTATTAATAGTTTATTTTGATTAGTCTGATGATTGCTGTAGGTTGCATAGGTTTTTGTGGGGCCTTGGCATTCAACAGCTATTTGTAACACTGCTTTATGAAACAAAGTTTCAGAGGATACTTTGGAACATGATTATGTTTTAAATATGCCCTTTAATAGTTTGATTGACAGCTAGCTGATGATGTAAACTCTCTCCGTAAGCACTTTAATATCACATAATATAACTTAAAATGTTATTAAGATAGTGCTGTGGTCTAAATGTTTGTATTATATCTCCCCAAAATTCGAATGTTGAAATTCTAACCCCTGAGGTGATGGTATTATTAATAGAAGGTGGGGCTTTTGGGAGGTGATTAGGTCATGGAGACAGAGTCATAATCTAAGGGATTAATGAATGCCCTTATGAAAGAGAATCAAGGTGGGGAGGGAGGGGAAGGGCAACATACGTAACCTAAACATCTGTACCCCCATAATATGCTGAAATAAAAAAAAAAAAAAGAGGATCAAGAGTGATTCCTAGCCCTTCCCACCATGTGAGGTTGCAGTGAGAATATGGCCTTCTGTCAGCCAGGAAGTGGGCCGTCACCAGACACTGAATCTGTCAGTGCTTTGATCTTGGACTTCCTAGCCTGCAAAGCTGTGATAAATAACTTTCTTTTGTTCATAACAGAGTACCACCCAGAATATGGTTTTTGACTCATGTCTGAGATGGGAAAGGATCTGCCTCGATGACTTTCTAAGTCTGCCTTAGCTATGACACTTTGTGATTGTGTGGTATAACCTTGTAAAACTTTCATTATAAGCATGTATTATTTTGACAAAGTATTATGGTAAAAACCCAAACTTACTTTTTTCCCAAAGCAAGAGTTTGAGGAAAAAAGGGAATGGCATAATTCTCAATCATCATTGCCTGAGAATTTGTCTTGAATTCTTCCTTTCTCAGCTATTTATTCATCAGGAGTCTAATTAGTCTGGTACTATATTTATTCAGAAATATGTCACCTCCACCAAATTATAATCCTCCTTTTTGCCCCACTGCACACTTTTGGAGCAGGCAAGATGTTCATGATGTAGTTACCTCTACTAAGCAATGAATAACGCTTAGTCTGCAAGGAATACCCTTTCCTTTCTGTGGATGGCCTTTCCCTAACCCTATGGTGAGTATCTTATGCTTTTCAGTTTGTTGGAAAATGGACTGTTGCTTTGGAAATTGGTGCAACATTTATTCAACACAATGCCATTGTCTTTAGGTCTTTACTCCCTAGCGTTAAAACAATCTGTTTTCATTTGTGAGCTAATATTTCCATTGAATTGGCTTCAAGGCCACACTTACCTTGTTGCTGTAAATATACTAAGATGGATTTGGCAAAAGATAATAATTTAGTGCTATATATTTTGCTTGGACAAAATGGAGATTGAGTCAATAAATATCTCAAGTGTTATTGTTTGTTTATAACCTACTCTGTTCAAGAAAGGATTTTAAAGGTAGACAAATGGATTTATTATATCCTTTTAAGAATAATGCTTAGAGCATATTTTCCTTGAAATTCTTTAATGGATTTTATTTATTAAACAGTATATTTTATCCTAAAGAAGATTTCCTAACTCTTAAAATATGATTGTTCACACATTCAATTTTCCTGAAGTGGGCAACAATAACACTTTTAAGGTCTCATTTATCTTATGGTGTTGTGTGAGTTATGTAAGTTACACAGGCTTAGGTAAATCATCAGCAAAAAGATAGGAGTCAGTATTAAATGGAAGTGTTTGTTGTGGTCAGATTGACCAAACATAAGTGATATAGCAGAGAGCCCTTGGGGTATGCTCAAGATGGATGTAAATAACATACTGATTTGTGGAGAGAATCCTTCAAACATATCTAGTGCTACTAACATTTCTAGATAAATTCTCTATTTAAAATTAGCTTATGCCAACATCAAGTAATCCTTAATGTTGACAATAGGTGCTCATTGAGTAATACTCTGCCATGTCCTCAATCCTGTTTTGTGTGTTTTACACATATACATCACAACACCAGGCTTTATTATTGTCATTTTACATATTTGGAAATAGAGGCTCAGACAGATGAAATGGCTTGTTCCAGACCTTGGTCAGGTGGAACTAGGACAGAGTCCAGCATCTGCCTAATTCCAAAGTTATATTACTGATTATTAAATGTGTTTTTCTAAAATTAGTCATTCTTTTATTAAATTTTAAAGAATGTTCTTCACTATGATTTATGTTTCTGTGCTTAATAAATGTCAAGGTTGTAAAATAATTGAAATTAAAATGGTTTAATAAAAAATTTTATTAAATAGATTTGTTTACAGAAAAAAGTCTTATAACTGTGTATGTTTAATTTTAAAGGTGGTGCCTCATTGGACCTTAAAGCCTGTCCTCCTAAACCATTTAAATGGATCTTGGACATGACTTGGCTGAATTTGGTGGAACTAAGCAAACTTAGGCAGTTTTCAGATGTCCTCGATCAGGTAACTTGTGCTTTGAATAAACTTAAGCACATGTCATGTTGAGCAGCTTTCTGATTTATCACTAGCTACAATATTTGTGGAAAAGAGAAATTTCTTAATGTTGTCACTCTTAAAATGGTAGTACATGTGCCTGGCCTTCCTCAAAGTGCTCCTGCACTTGATAAGGTACCCTCTACTCATTATAGATTTGTCTAGCAGGAAGAAATTTGCCCAGGAAGTTTAACTAGTTCTGTCCTGGGCCATATGTCAATATTATCAATTGGAGGTCCACAAGTAGAAAAATGGATAGATTCAATTAGATTAAATAATTAGATGTACTTAAAAGGCTTTGCCTTCTTTCTGGAAATTAAATGAAAAGAAATATGAATAGCTCGCCTCTAAATGCTAAATTTCCTTTCTTGCCTCTTTTTTCTCTCCCTCTTTTTCTTCCTCTTTTGCTCCTCCCCCCTACAGCCTTAGTTAGGCATTCAGGTATGGATGTCATGCACACACTTGGCCTCTTACCTTTAGAAGTTACCATCCTCCCAGCACCAGTCAGCCCCTGATGAATAGTGCATGTGTTGGAATCATGGAAGTTGAGTATAGAGAGTTAAATTGGGACAAGCCAGGAAACAGGTTCTTGAAAATCAGGTGACCATACAGAAGTGAGATTGGCAACAGGGTAGCTTTATTCAGCTACAAATTGAAGGCTTTTTTTTTTTTTTTGAGACAGAGTCTCACTCTTTTGCCCGGGCTAGAGTGAGTGCCGTGGCGTCAGCCCAGCTCACAGTAACCTTAAACTCCTGGGCTCAAGTGATCCTTCTGCCTCAGCCTCCCGAGTAGCTGGGACTACAGGCATGTGCCACCATGCCCGGCTAATTTTTTCTATATATTTTTATTTGTCCAATTAATTTCTTTCTAATTTTAGTAGAGACGGGGTCTCCCTCTTGCTCAGGCTGGTCTCGAACTCCTGAGCTCAAACAATCCGCCCGCCTCGGCCTCCCAGAGTGCTAGGATTACAGGCGTGAGCCACCGCGCCTGGCCTGAAGGCTTTTTTTGACTAGCAAATGTCTTAAGGTTAGTTCTTTACTTTCCCAGTTTAAGTTGGCCAGATGCTTAAGTTCTGCTATATTTTTATGTTTTGGCTTACAACTGGGGATGTTTGTTATTATTATCGTGTACTTGGGGTACAAATCATTCCTATGAGTTAAACAACTTTGTTTTTAAAGGTATTAATGCACACTAGTTTATTCCCCCCTGGAGTGACCCCCAGTGACCTTGCCTGGACCATTGTCTATTGTTGAAGTTCTGACCTTCTGGAGATTATATATGAAGCCTGAATTCTCTCCACATTAAGTAGTCTTCATGATTGAAAGAGGTTATTATTTTATATTCCTAAATGATACTCTCTAAATATGAACATGAAATGATTTCCCTTTGATTATATCCCAGGAAATATACTTGAGGCTTCAATCAAAGGGAATATACCAGAGAACATAAGATTATATTTATCTGTAGATGTTATTAGTTTGTTCAATATTTTTGATATGCCTGTCCATGTAATGCCTGTCTCTCACTGGCTTTTTAATCTCCAGGGGACAATGTACTGTGTCCTTTTCCTCTTTACCAACTGCCTGAAGGTAGTAGGCATCTGATCATTTGATGATATTAAATGGTATATTTCAAATTATTCTAGATAAATAGAGTATTGACCAAAAATCTTTTCCTTCAATAATAAACATGTATTAAATACCTTCTTTTGTGTCAGGAATGGTCCTGGGAAATGAGGAAACATAAGTGAATGAGACTTAGTTCCTGACATGAGAAGTTTTGTGGAGCAATTTATACTTCCTTGAAATAATGAAAATGAGTTTCCATTGATTTCTTTATTCTTTACACATTTGTTACCATGAAGCTATAGAAGACATTAAACATCCCAGGACTCTCCCTACTTTGAAAGCTAGCTATAGGCTGATGTTACTATAGACTGACTTTAAGACAAATCACATTTGATTTAGACTATCAAACTTTTTGGTACTGGAATATAAAATAAAACAATAGTCAAGGAATATAATTCACACATGCCTGGAATGCTCAGAAGGTTTGATGAAAAATATCTGCGAACTATTACCGAAAGGTTTTTGTGTGGTATGACACATTTCTTATCCTGTGGTATTTTCAGATATCAAGAAATGAGAAAATGTGGAAAATTTGGTTTGATAAGGAAAACCCTGAGGAGGAACCGCTTCCGAATTCCTATGATAAATCTCTTGACTGCTTCAGACGTCTTCTCCTTATTAGGTCCTGGTGTCCTGACAGAACCATTGCCCAGGTAAAGAATGCATATTAAAGAGAAAAATAGAAGAATATATATATGGTTTTTTTAGATGAGATCTTGCCCTGTTGCCCGGGCTAGAGTGCAATGGTGCCATCATAGCTCACTGCAACCTCAGACCTCTGGGCTCAACTAATCCTTTTGCCTCAGCCTCCTGAGTAGCTGGGACTACAGGAGTGTGCCACCACACCTGGCTAATTTTTTCATTTCTTGTAGAGACAGGGTCTCACTATGTTGCTTAGGCTGGTCTCAAATTCCTGGCCTCAAGCAATAGTCCTGCTTTGACTTCCTAAAGTGTTAGGATTACAAGTGTGAACCATTGTGACCGGGCAGGAGAATATTTTTAAGGAGAATTTCCTTTTAAATTAAAAAAAAGTGTTAATTTCAGTGAGAATTTTCTTGTAGGCCTCTGTGATTTTCTAGCAATAAAAATGTGAAAAATGGACAAGTAAACAACAAATAAACGTCTGAGGTGGATTATTCATCTTCTTTGGTCCAAGTGGTACAGCAAGAGTAAATAAGACACCATGATTCTCAGGTTGGCATATAGGTATAACATAAAGGTAATGCATTATTTTTCTATATCATTTTATATTAATTCAAAAATTATAGGGATGATCCATTTTACTAGTAGTAAAAGAATGTTTCTTTAAGTAGAAAGAATGTAAAGGCATTAGGGTGGAGGGTAGACCGGAGGGAAGGACAGCATGCCCAAACCATAGTCATTTCCCCAGAAAATGTCACAACTCTAGATGTAAGTAGGTTTTAGATGTAAGTAGGTTGTCCTAAAACTGAATTTTACATATGATTTAAATGTGAATCCCACCTTCAGAAGATTCATCTTTTCAAAGACCTTTAATCTACTGGCCTAGCATCATGGAAGTTTGCCCACTAAAAAGACTTGTGTCTTTCCTCCACAATTAAAAGTTTAACTCTAATATTTAGCATAGGTTGACTCCTTGAGAGCTTTTCCAGATAAGCCATGGAGTAATAATTGGCTGGGTTTTATAATAGAATGTAGGATGTTTTCCCCTTCTCTCTCCAGAGGAAGTGTTAAAAACTTACGGAGTACCACCTCCAAAGCCTCGCAGGTACTGTGAATCATGAAAGCAACCATATTCGATGATTTATTGAGAAAAGAGAAATGAGTTTTGCAATTCAGGGCACTGAAATCACCTTTCCTTTCAGTTTTTCTTCTCAACTTCGTTACTTTTATCCTGCCCAAATGAATTGTCAAATAGTTGCCTTATTTAAGGGCAGTGTGGAAAGAAAGGCTTGAGTAATTTCTTTCTTTCTTTTTTTTTTTTCATAGAAAACTTTATTTGGTTCAATGCTGAAATTTAAGTCTCCAATGCTTCTTTGTAACTTTGTCGCCCTCATCCCGGCTTCTGCCATCCCTAGGCTTACCACAGCCATGGCCTCCTAACTGGTCTCCTTTTATTCTTTCTTGCCTGTTGTAATCCATGCTGTACACGCTGGGAGAAATGGGAAGATCAAGCCATTCTTCGGCTTTTCAAGTCCTGCAATGGCTTCACATGGCCCATACGATAACACCCAGGTCCTACACAAGGTTTAGAAGGTTCCTTTGGAAAAATGTTCTCTCCTCTCTCCTTTTAGGTTCACTTTGTGATTTTTCAACCAGACAACATTTTGGGAAACACTTGAGAAGGTCTACGATGTAGATACCTCAGTCCCTCTTCCCCACAAGCAGCATCAGGCATTGCTTGTTCTCCATATTGCGGTTGAGCGTAACTGTGCACATCTGGGGACACCTGGTTGAAAAAATGCCGCACTCTCAGAGGGTGTCTCAAAAATACTCAACAAAGGGAGATCAGCACAGGCGAAGAGGTTTATTTGTTTATTTTTTCTCCTACTCAAAGGTCGAGTCTGTCTCATTTGCACCAGATGTCGGAAAAGTTCTTCAGGGTTTTGTGAAGAGTAACCTGTGAAAATGCGACGCTCTGTTTCCATTCATGCCAGTGAGCTGTTGGCTTTCTTTAAGGGTTGGCAGGCAGTGCAGAAGCCTGGCTGGCCCACACCTCAATTGGCTCTTACATGAGTTATTCTGGATGTCCTTGTGTCCCCAGTTGGTGACTTGTTCTTTTTGCTTCACGTTCTCTGCATATGTGCCTTTTGCATGGAATACTCCAACCCACCTTGCTATCCTTGTCTTGATAAATCCTACTCATCATCCAGGCAGCAGCTTAAATGCTCCTTTCACAAAGGAGCCTTCTCTGATATATTCCTGCAAGATTGATCTGTTTTGTACTTTCGTATCACCCTGAGAGTCATGTATCCTTTAAACTAGTTTATTTGCTATGGCTTGCTCAATATATGTCTCATCCTTGAGCGTAGGGGCAAGCTTCCTAAAAGCAGGGTCATTTGTTCACTTTTCTGTCCCTAAAACCTGGTACACTACCTCGGGCAGAGAGGAGGTCTTGGACCAAAGGTTCATACCTTTTATGAGGAGAATTATCTGGGATGAGGAGGCCCAGTAAGTCTTGAAATCATCATCCTGCTGGCCCAGTGAGACAGTGCAGGGTGTTGGATTGAAGTTGAAGTACAAAGGATGAGAAATGCACTCTTTCTATTAATAGCACATGTATGTGTGGATTCAAATACATACCTGCTATGTTGGGGGCTTATCTGGAATTCCCACATATCCTTTCATAATACATATTTGCACCATAGACTTATTACAGCCTTCAGACTTGGGGCCACTTTGAACCACAGCTGTGACCCTATTTGAGAATATCCCTCTTCCAGAAACATTCCCTTTCTGGGGGTGAAATTCAGTGACCATTTCCATTATAAGTGAAGTGGCTTCCCCTTTGTTTATTCCAGAAGTTGGCAAACTAGTGCTTGACAACAAAATTCAGCCCACTGCCTATTTAGGTTCAACTGGTGAGCTAAGAGTAGTTTTTATATTTTTAAATGCTTGAAAATAAGCACCAGAAGAATAATATTTTGTGACAGGTGAAAATTATATAACATTCAAATTTTAGTGTCTGTAAAGTTTCTTTGGAACAAAGTCATGCACATTTGTTTATGTATTGTCTATGGTTGCTTTTGTGCTACAGTGGCAGCGTTGAGTACTTGCAACAGAGATCATTTAGGCAGCAAAGCCTAAAATAGTTACCCTCTGGCGCCTTAGAATTCCGGCATGTTAGCTCATGGCTTGTATGGTAATGCCTGTGTTGGGCTTTGCTGAGTTGTATGGCAATATTGGCCATGTTGAGCTCCTCACTACCCTGGAGTAAAAGCTCTTGAGTCTTGATGATGTGCACTGTAGAGATGCTGCAATGATGGCAGGTCCCCATGGCTGAGAAACAGCCACAACTGTGGAGTGCCTAAGTATTCAGCCTCTCAAGCCCTTCCTGATCACAAAGCTCACTGCTTCAGTGAGTGCGACCGAATGTGTACATAGAGTAGACTTTTGGAAGTCAAAGAATGTGTCAGGTAACATCTTTAAATACCTGCCAGAAGTCTGCAGAAAAATGTATGGGCTTTTATACCCAGGCTAGAGATTTTGATACTGGATTCGGCCAACCTAGAAAAAAAATATTGAGAGGTACAAAATTAAGTGACATTCTGCGCCCCAAATTCAACTGGACTGAATTCCACCCCCTCAGAACTTCTCCCAACCCCTGGAACTAGTAAAGGAGAGGAAGGTTGAAATTGGCGGTCATCTCCAGGCGTGAGGGTCCCAGGCACTGTTTGGTCGTTTCATTGCCAATGGCCTAGCCCTGCCAGTGAGGGCCCTGAATGCCACTTCTTGGACTTTGGGAAGTCAGGTGGTGTGCTTTTCCCCAAAATCATCTGGAAATAGTTGCCAAGGCAGGAAAACCTGTGTACTCTACCAAAATGGCATACCTCTTAATCTGCCATTGATAGGGGGCACTGGATATCATGAGGAGGAATTACGGCTTTAGAAGAAGGATGAGATCCACAGTAAAACAGCCCTGATCTTTCTGAATTAGCTGCTATGGGTTTAGGAAATGGGAACACTCATCTATTTGTTTTTTGCATTGTCATGAGGAAGATGGCTATTTCATGAGAGACTGCTTTTAAAAGAGACCCTTTACTGGTCATGTGAATAATAAACTTGTGTGGGGATTCTCCACAAACCATGGAATCAAGAAGTAGAACCACTCTTGTCATTCAACAGTTTAGCTCATCAGCACCCATTTCCCCTCTTACCAAGACGCAGCGGCGATCGTAATCCAGAAGATTCCCTCGCTGTGGCCACTGCCCTCCCACTCTAACCTGCAAGGAGGGAAAACATGGTGGGGAGCACCATACCAATTTGTCAGCACAGAGACTTGGGATACGATAATCATTTTGAGGATGAGTAGGGGATAGCAAGATAGTCAAGATGAAGAAAGAGCCTGTATTTCTGGCTGAAATAAGACTCTGATGCTTTTAAGTCAAAGACAATGGCTTAACCAGCTCCATATCCCTTTTGGTCCAGGTCTATCTGAAACCACCTGATTCAAGGGAAGCTCCACCTGAAGCTGTTTTGTGTTTCTCTGGGAATCTGAGTGGGGAGGCTCACCTGCTTGGCCCTTGGTTGGGTTCCAGGTCATGTTGCACCTGCAGCGTGGCCATGTTTGTTATGTGAGGATGATTATTCTGGGGAATCCCACTGGGGAGAGAAACTTGGCTTTTACCCACTTGAGGTGGGAGAAGACATCAGAATAGGAGGGAAATTTTCCTTGAGGGAATCTAATCATTTACGAGAGGGAGAATATGGAGTAAGGGTCATATTCACAATATCATTTGTTGAAAAATAAGTTGTAACTCATTTACCTTGTTTGCAAAAGGTCTGTGTTGTTACTAGAAATTTTTTTATGGTTGATAATAAATTTGACAAAGTTGGTGATATTGTGAGCATGGATTTCATTCAAAACAAAATTAACAGGGAAGAGGATGAGCCAAAGATGGGAAGGGATGGTGACAATGATGGAGAGAAAGATTACGGATTAAATATTTAAAAACTTCATTCATTCATTCATTCAATGAGTATCCAATAAATTTCATTCAATAAGTAGTCATTTGATAATTATCTCTTTGGTAAGTATCCATTAAATTCTAGGCATTTGCAGCTTACTTGATTATTTAAATGCATATATATTTGCCTTAAAGTGTACTAAACAATAGCATTTTCTAATATTTTTATTTTTCATGTATAACAATAAGCATCCAGTGTATTGAGGTGGGTTCCAGACCAGAAGTCATACAACTTTGGTTCTGGTCTTTTAAGCGTATGATTTTGTGTTGAGCAAGCAACACAGCCTCATTGACTATAGAATGGGAATATAAACAAACAAACAAACATACAAAAAAGTCTCTGTCCTTTTCCTCTGGCAGAGTTACTGTGGACATCATTGAGTTCATTCAATGATGAATTTTGGAAACTGCACTGCCTTATATACATGAAGGGATTGGAACTATTTTTGTTGACTTGTGTACTGTTTGTGGCAGGCCCGCAAGTATGTCACGGACTCTATGGGAGAAAAATATGCAGAAGGATTTATCCTGGACTTGGAGAAGACGTGGGAGGAATCTGATCCACGGACACCACTCATCTGTCTCCTGTCTATGGGCTCAGACCCCACGGATTCCATCATCGCCTTGGGGAAGAGATTAAAAATAGAAACCCGTTATGTGTCCATGGGCCAGGGCCAGGAGGTCCATGCTCGGAAGCTCTTGCAGCAGACCATGGCAAATGTAAGACTGAATGTCTGTGCTATGCTGTTGATATTACAGGTGATGGGATAGCAATGCAAAAAAGAAATTATGAATCACTAGGAATTTAAATTTATGTGCTGCATGCTGTTTACTAAACAGGGAAAGGTAAGATGTCTTTTAGAAAATTTCCATGGAGAGACAGATACAAACTTAAAACTTTTATGCTGAGCCTTGACCTATATGGAAAACTTATCCAACCAGAACATCTGATTTCTCAATTTGTGTAATATAGGTATTACTGTACTTAGAATAAAAACCACTTTCATTAACAAAACTTTTGTTTAATTTGAATTTAAAATAATTATGTAATTAATAATTATAGTTTCAGGCAGGTAATTTTTTAGCAATTTAAATGGATCATTTCTGACCTTCATTTTGTCCATGTTTTCTGTTTAATAGTTTAAGTTCAAGTAAAATAAAAAAGTCTTTATTTTTATGAGCATGCTCATAACTTTAAAACTATAGTGTTTAAAAAGTTCTGTAAAACTCGTATTAAAAGTTTTGAGGCAATATGGGAGAATAAACCAAGGACCTAGCAAAATGGTCTACTCAGTTAGATGAAAATAAAACGCATATTACAGAGCATGATAAGCCCAAAGAAAACAACATGGCTTAAGGATTCCATGGGTGACGATGATGCATCAGAGTTTTCAGCTAAGAAATTTAGATCAGGATTTTCCTCTATGCTCAATGAAAGAGAGCCACCAAAGCTCTTTTGTTATTATGTGTTTTTTTTTTATCTCACCTTCAGAGATCTAAAATAGTTTGTAATATATCTTTATGTATTTAGGCATTTTTCCCTTGAAAGAAGGTTCATTGCTTTTTTATCACATTTTATTTTATTTTTATTTCAGCATGTTACGGGGGTCCAAATGTTTAGGTTTCATATATTGCCTTTGCTCCACCTGAGTCAGAGCTTCAAGCGAGTCCATCCCCCAGACAGTGCACACCGCACCCATTAGATGTGAATATATCCATCCCCTCCTTGCTGCCCCACCTGCCTGACACCCAATGAATGTTACTACTATATGTGCACTTAAGTGTTGATGTTTTATATTTAATTTTTTTGTTTTGAATTATAGACAATGTCAATTGAATTTTTCAAAGGGCAAAATCTAGATAGTTTATTAAGTAGTAAATACTATATAATTTCTGAAGAAAATAGAAGGGACTAGATGAACTCTTTAAATTACCTGTTTTTATATGTAGCTCTACTAAGATTTTTAGATCTGATGCTTGATTTTCTTTTTGGAAAAAGAAATAACTCATACTACTCTAATTAATGATCCAAAGCAAGTTACAGGAAATCATCTCAAGATTATGTCTGGACATCTTAGATAATTTTAGCAAAAGAATCCTATAGATTGGATATTGAGGAAATTTTTACCGCTTGACCCCGAATTTTGCCTGAGTTGCATTCTATAAAGAATCTTCCTATAGAATAATATATGCAAAATATATGGCTTATTATTTTCTAAGGCTCTTGCTCTTAGAGGTGGTCAGATTTTCAGGGACAGTTCTTCCACGTTCTAAAGGATGTATGTCTGGCTGTAAGGATTCTGAGAACTAGAGGGAGAAGGGAGGTAGCAGGTCTCCAAATTCAGCAGATACCTGTTTCACCCGTTTCCAGTGTGGTACCTATTCCCTTAATATGCCGATGGCCTCCATTCCAGACCACCCTGTGTGTTTTGCCTTCTAAAGAAAATCAATTTCTTTTTTCATTAGGGGAGGTGAGAACATGTTGTGGAATAGACTTTCAATTTTCCTCTTTTAGCCAACCTTTCCCCCCCACTTCCAGAGGTACCTTATGCCACTTTTTCTTGAGAATTTTGGAAGTTATGTGGTATAAATCAGGTTGCATCTCAGCTTTCCCTAAATGCCAGTTTAGGATTCAGCTTTCTTGAGTCAGTTTTAAATGCTATTGATAATCGTCTTCACCCTCACTGTCTTTGTCGGTAAGAGTTCATGCCTTAAAAAAGAAAACCCTTAGCACCTCTTATATACTCCTGGA
>NW_012133859.1:765816-844118 GCF_000956105.1 Propithecus coquereli | reverse complement strand
TCATTGAAGTTTTAATGAAATTTAAGGAGGGAGCTGAGCTGAATATATGTTTTCAATCAACCATCTTTACTTGGAAGTACTATTATCTCTTTTTTTATGTTTTGCTTTGGTTATTTTCATGACTGCTACCATATAGTATGACTACAATTGACGTGCTTGTATACTGTGGGACAAATGCTTGGACCAGGTAAAAAATATAACGTATCTCAATTAAACATTATTGTATCCTTAGGTTTGACTAGATTAATTTAAAGCAGTGTACTTTTCTATTAAATTCTAATTATTTAATTTCTAAAGAACCTAGTGATTTAAATCTCTGTGTAAAACACAAGATCACCTAAAATTTCCATTTACTGTTGTTGACTTAGGGAGGGTGGGCACTTCTGCAGAACTGCCATCTGGGACTTGATTTCATGGATGAGCTGATGGACACAATTACAGAAACTGAGATGGTACATGATGCATTCCGCCTTTGGGTGACCACCGAGGTCCATAGGCAGTTCCCCATTACACTCCTTCAGATGTCCATTAAATTTGCCAATGAGCCTCCACAGGGCCTCCGGGCAGGACTGAAAAGAACATATGGCGGTGAGTCTATGGGAGTTTTTTGTACTTACATTGTTTTCTTAAAGAAATTATAAAAAGCAGAGTTAGCTAGGATTCAGTCACACCAAGTAGTGCTATTATTTAACCTGGTGGGGAGGTGGTGGTTCCCTTTCGTCGTGTTCCCTGTGGAATATGCCCCTGCAGTGTTGGGGAGTCAGAGCTCGGTATCCCCACCTTCGATTTTCCTGTTTTCCCAATATTGCTCTGCTTAAGCCTATGCTGTTCTCCAGTTAGACGCCTGCCTTTTTCGTTGACGTCAAAAATTGACAGCGTTTTTGTTTATGGTCTTCATGCTCCGTACCTTTAGCAGTCCAGTAGCCTCTTCCAAGAGCAGGGTCTGCATTAAAGCGATGGCCTGCCTTCATTTCATTAGGGCCACGGGTCAGAACGTGAGCAAAGTTGAAACTCAAATAGCAACAAAAACAGACAAAAGTGGCCCTCCAGTCATGACCGGCACTGAGATTGTTCTCTCTGCATTTTCTTCCTCTGCTTCATAGCTTTGTGTCTGGGACCTGTAGCTGTGAAAAGAGTGTGGGACTTGGAGTCAGGAGTCCTGATTCTGGGCCTTCCTGGTGACAAACACTTTGTTCTCTTGGGTGCTATTCGCTCACATAACCTGAGTTTCAATGTTCTCATATGTAAAATAGGGACAATCTATCCAGGAGGATTGAAATAAATTGTAACTAAAATAGTGTGTTTAATAATAATAAGAAGAAATATAATTATTGTACTTCAATCTGGAAAAGTCTGTGAAGAGATTTTTTGGGGAGTTGCTAATAAGACTCAAATTCTTGCCAATCTGTAAATTAATGTGGGGATAAAGTAGAGATGGAAGGATAATGGCAATAAAAAATAAATCAAATAATGTATAATTATGTATTCAATACAATATATAAATCTATAATAATCATTATTTGGGGCATGTTTTCTGGTTGCAATGAGCTTCTATACACACTATTTTAATTAACATTAAATTAGTTAAAGATCTATGCCCCAAATATATTCCCCAAATAATAACATCATAATAATTATTATTAATAGTAGTTATAGTATTTATTTTAACTGCCATTTCCCTTCCATTTCAATTTTATCTTCACATTATCTTGGTAGATTGTCAAGAACTTGAACCACATTAGAAGGCTCCTTACCTCCACTTCCAAATCTCTTTGAAAATTTTCAGACAGAAATGGCCTCTGGACACCCAGAAGTTAAATTATAATTGCCATATGAGTATAGTAAAAATAATTCAAAATAAGCAAAGTTTAATATCAGGAATTTACAATAGTAATTAATTACTTATAAAAGTAATAAAAAATAAAAACATTTGAGAGATGATACATTTTTCACCCAACTGACCACAATAGGTGTGAGCCAAGACCTGCTGGAAGTGAGCTCTGGGGCCCAGTGGAAGCCCTTGCTGTACGCCGTGGCTTTCCTACACTCAACTGTCCAGGAGAGGCGCAAGTTTGGCCCCCTGGGGTGGAATATCCCCTATGAATTTAATCAGGCGGACTTTAACGCCACTGTGCAGTTCATCCAAAACCACCTGGATGACATGGATATCAAAAAGGTACCACTGTGCATGCCTCCTGCTGCTGGTGCATGTGGGCTTGGGTTGCTGAGCTCCACGTGAACACTTAGCTTTGGGGCAAACCAGCTGAGAGTGAGGATTTGCTGTGCTTGCAAAGTCATCTTTAAGTCCTAGCAATTTGAGTCACACTTGCCCCTTGATTTCAGGAAAAAAATGGAAAAATTTTGATTATCATTTTATTTCTCAAAGACAAATTTATATTCCAAATACGACAACCTAAAAGAAGCTGTTGTTGGAGGGATGGGTGGAGAAACTTGTTTTTTAAAATCCTAAAAAATGTGGCCGGGCGCGGTGGCTCACGCCTGTAATCCTAGCACTCTGGGAGGCCAAGGTGGGTGGATGGTTTGAGCTCAGGAGTTTGAAACCAGCCTGAGCAAGAGCGAGACCCTGTCTCTACTAAAAATAGAAAGAAATTAATTGGACAACTAAAACTATATAGAAAAAATTAGCCGGGCATGGTGGCGCATGCATGTAGTCCCAGCTACTCGGGAGGCTGAGGCAGAAGGATTGCTTAAGCCCAGGAGTTTGAGGTTGCTGTAAGCTAGGCTGACAGCATGGCACTCTAGCCCAGGCAACATAGTGAGACTCTGTCTCAAAAAAAAAATAAAATAAATAAAAAAATAAATCAATAAATAAAATTCTAAAAAAATGAAAATGAGAGCCTTGATGGTGTTCAAGTGTGTGCTTTTAAAAGAACTGTCTGAATATTATTAAAAAGTGAACTTTTTTCTGTTAATATTAAAGTATGAAAACATACGAATGCATTAAAAGAGTCTATCTCAAACCATGGGCATGAGCTTTGAATAACCCTTCATGTTTGCCTGTTTAATTTTCTCGCTACACTTTCTCTTCGCATGACTGGTGAAGAAGGGCTGACTGAATGACGCGGGCGAAAGTGAGTGCGTGCATGTTACCTGGCAGGGAAAATAACGCGGACACGGCCATCAGTTCTGCATAATGATTCTGTAATTTTTCCCAGGGTATCTCCTGGACCACCGTCCGCTACATGATAGGAGAGATTCAGTATGGAGGTAGGGTCACCGATGACTACGATAAGAGACTGCTGAACACATTTGCTAAGGTTTGGTTCAGCGAAAGCATGTTTGGACCAGATTTCAGTTTTTACCAAGGATACAATATTCCCAAATGCAGCACAGTGGATAACTATCTTCAATATATCCAGGTTTGTCAGCTTCAGAATTTTATGCATATTGCAAATATCTGTAGCCATTTGACCTTTTTGGTATTTATTTATACTGTGTATACTGCTTTTAAATGAAGTGTTCATGGCGATATACACTAAAGCTACTACTATAGATGCTTTCTTCATGTTTTTATATTCACCTGATGATTGAAATATTTATATTTGTTCTGAGTGTGTGTTGTGTGTGAATTCTTTCTCCATCCTCCTTCTGTTTTAATGCTTCAGGGAAGAATTTTATTTGGGGAGATGATAGATTGGGCAGATTTAGAACTGGGAGACCGACACAAATCACCTGGAGCTCTCTGCCTGTGAGACATTAGCTACCACAGCAGGAGGGCAAAGGCAGCTTCTAGACTCAATCTTTTCTATTGACTAATCCTGTGACATCTATTCCTTAATTCTGGCCTAATGAACAGTGTAGGGATAGGTCCAGGAACCTGCTTTGTATGAGAGCTTCCTCTAAGACAGGGGTTCTCAACTTCGGCACAGTTGACATTCAGGGCCAGGTAGTTCTCTGTTGTAGGGCTGGCCTGTGCATCGTAGTGTGTCTAGAGCATCCCTGGGCTCTACCCACTAGATGCCAGTAGCAGCCCCCTACACACTTGTGAGAACCAAAATGTCTCCTGACATTGCTAAATGTCCACTGAGGGGCAAAATTGTCCCTGGTTGAGAAACATTGCTCTAAGAAGGGAATAAGGTAGATTTTGACAGGAAATTTGGGAATATATAGAGAAAAGAAATCTGATTTTCAAGGTGAACTACATTTTCTGTCTCTATACCTTAAATTTATTGGAACATTATTTAGCAGTGTCTTTGGTCTCTGTCTAGGATTTATCTCAGAGTAAACAAACTGAAGCACCACAGCCCCAAAAGGCTAAATTTATCAGTATATTTACAGGGTTTTTTGATATATAAATGTAATGAGCTTATTGTAAATTATCACCTCTACATTTTTATTAATTCAAATCAAACATATTTGTCTTAATGTACTGCATGTGTTTTTAAATCATCAGCACTGAATAGGAAATGTGCCTATGAAGGTATAAATTTAGGGGTGCCTGAACATGTGTATATTCTTTATATGCTTCCCCTTTCACAGTGCATTTGAGGTAACTCATAAGAAGACATTATATAAAAAGGCATAAAATAAGGGAGGAGAAAAGAGGAGAAATATGAATATGACAATAATTAAGGATAAGATTCATATATGTATGTCAAGTTGTATGTAAATTTGCCTTTTTTTTTTAAATGATTGGGGGAGGTTTTGCTTGTTCTGCTTCTGGCTGTTTCTCACGCTCCATCTCTCTGTTTTTCTCTCTGACTCTATTGCTCCCGCAATATTTGTTTCTTTTCCTAGTCTCTGTCTTTTTTCCCTGGGAGAGCACAACTCCACCTGCGGCCTTATTCGGGCCATGATTACTAGAACTGTCATTTCCTGGTATCTTATAAACATAATAACCATTAGTTATACAACATTTATTTAAACAACTGGTTAGAATTAGATTAGACTATCAGAAAACAAAATACCAATCCCCAGCTCCCTTCCTACTTCACATATAAAACAAGGCAGTATCTCTTTGATTCAATTTTGCTTGAGGTGTAGACTTTAAAGAATCATGAGCCTTTTTTTTTTATGTTTCTTGATGTTCTCTTTTCAAGGCAACTTTTGATTCTTTTCTGGAGGAATTATGGAGGTTTGTAGCCTGACACAAATAAGATGTATCATGTAAATGCTTATCCTAATGAAAGCACTTTTATTTCCTGAGACAGTATATTTTAACGCGAGCTTATTGTGGGGTGTTTGTCGTTCAGAGCTTGCCTGCCTACGACAGCCCCGAGGTATTTGGGCTGCACCCCAATGCCGACATCACTTACCAGAGCAAGCTGGCCAAAGACGTGCTGGACGCCATCCTTGGCATCCAGCCCAAGGACAGCTCTGGTGCCGGGGATGAGACCCGGGAGGCTGTGGTGGCACGGCTGGCTGACGACATGCTGGAGAAGCTGCCCCCGGACTACGGCCCCTTTGAAGTGAGTTGACGAAATCCTGACCGAGTGTCAGCTGGCTATGTGTCTGTTTGGGGCAGTGAGGAAGAAGAAAGGGGGGCAAAAATGAATTCTTCCGAAATTAAAAACAATTATTTTAAAAACAGACTTCTTAAAGAGCCAGAAAAAAGAAGTTTTTGAATCCATCAATGTGTTTCAAAGTATAAACAATAAGGAAACCTATTGAGAAGTGTTAGTTTTTATTGTTAATTTATAAGCATGTACTGACAGATTAGGATTGCTTTTCCAGAACCTTCTCCAAGGTACTTTATATTGTCATTTGTTCAAAGGAAAGCCATGTATTTTCAGAGTAATGCACCTGATTATTAAAAAAATACATATTGTGTAGTTTACCATTAAACTTAAATTTAGGCCTTAAAATTCAGGCCTTCTTAATTTCGTGGAGTCTGTATTTATATCATTCCTCTCCGCACCTTCTTCCTCTCACTAGTTTTGAAAATTGATATATTTTAGTGTATAAGTAGCTTCTAAGCAAATTTGTGATTATGAAAGTTAGTTTTTAGATATTTTAATGAATGTCGTAAAAAGATTTACCCTGATAATATTTTTTAAGATCTTTGATAAACCCAAAAGTAAGCAGCTTACTTTCCCTGTAGTCTTAAGAGAGGATGTGGACAATCGCATGGCACTTTTGGCACAGAGCCACCGTGTTTCTTTGTACCTTGTCCCTTTTCCACTTGGTTTTCAAATGGAATCCTGTAGTGTTTTGTGTCTTTTGCATCCTACCATATTCTACTAAGCGGGCAATTTTGGCTGCTGGTACTACGGTCAAACTCCAGGACCTGTCATCAAGGGGATAATTTTCCTGAAAGAATCTCTGATAACTTGCTTGGAGAAAATCAATACTGTTATCAGCTTTCATAAGCACTCTTCATTATAGGATCAGGAAAGAGGTCATTCACAACTAAGAGGGGTTTAAATATTTATGAAGCAATAAAAATATCTAAAAATAGAATGAAGCTACATAAATAAGCATAGTAAGTAGCAGCATTTAGAAGAGTCTTTCTCCTTTTGCTGAGTTTGTCAGTGCTACCTTAGGATAAAGCAAGTCAGCCTAGCACAATATCTGATATATTGAGGACTCTTAACAAGTACTTGTATGATGATAATGAATGGATGGATGGGTGGATGGAAAGGTGGATGTGTGGATGGATGGATGCTTTCATGGAAAAAAAAGAAAGCTTTTAAAATGGAAGTCTAGTTTTTTGAGACAATCAGCAGAATGGTTGTGTGTGTACTTGTCTGCTTGTGTGACAGTAAGTGAATATTTCCCAATGAATGCATTTGCTTTTTGGAAGACTTCATGATTATGGTCATGCATTTTACATTCTTCTGTGAATTTATGGCTGCCTGTTCTTTCCCGCATGGTATGAAAATTTGGACTGGTCATCTAACAGGTGTTTTCTTTCTTCTTTTTTTTCTGCCATTAAAAAAAAAGGCTTATTATTTATGGAATTGTAAGAATTTGGGCCTCTTCAGAAGCCCCAGGGCACCAGCTCCATAAAATCCTCAGTAGCTGTCTAATTTTTAATGTGTGCTTTGAACGTCTCCATGGCAGGTAAAAGAGAGGCTGCAGAAGATGGGGCCATTCCAGCCAATGAACATTTTCCTCAGGCAGGAAATAGACAGAATGCAAAGGGTACTCAGCCTTGTCCGAAGTACCCTGACTGAGCTAAAACTTGCTATTGACGGCACCATTATCATGAACGAAAATTTACGAGATGCATTGGATTGCATGTTTGATGCCAGAATCCCTGCTTCGTGGAAAAAAGTACGTATAAACCTACTTTTATCCTACCTAATCACTTCTTGTTGTGAATAGTTGTGATTGGCAAGTGGAAAGCATCTTAGGATAATTTACTCAAAATGGTTCTTTTGCTTAGGGACTAAGCTCCTTATAGCCCTGTATTTTTAGACTGTAAGTAGGGAAGGAAATTATATAGTTATTTCCACATATCAGGTGCTTTGCTGGTCAATTTACATGCATTACTTCATATAAATTTTGCATTTTATTGCCCTGATTTTACAGATTAGGAACTTGAAGTTGGGAGAAGTTAAGTCTCTTCCCAGATCACATGTCTAAGAAGTCCAAGAATCAGAATTTAAACCCAAGCCCTTGGACTCCAAAGCCCATGATGTTAATTTTATAGACAGAAATGTGTCAAGATGCATACATACATCAAAAGTCACACCAAAAAGAAAAAAAAAAGTCCCTGCTCTGTCTGTAAATATGGTGTATAGTATGTATATCTCAAAATAATAAGATAATGATTTAACAGCATGCTTATTGATTACCTGTTGGTAATTGTGCTAAAGACAAATACAGTTTTAAGAAATAATTTTCCACTTGGAAAAGTAAAATGAGTTTCTGAGTATCTTTATAAGTAGAAAAATAAGTGTGTTTGAGGGGAGGACAGTTGAGTGGATGGAGCCTAAATGACATTCTTCTCTTTGTGCTGTATTTAAGAGTGCGTGTGTGTGTGTGTGTGTGTGTATTGTGTATGCACACCCATTTTATTGGGAAATGTAAGTGAGATTGTGAAGATTGATTATGGTCAAGAAAATACATGGGAAAAGAATGAGTGTTTTTGCTGTCTGCTAGAACATATTTCCTGGGAAAATCTGCCACTTGGCTTGTTTTCCCTCTGACCACTGCCATCATCCAGGGTGACCCCACCCACAGTGCGAACCCATCAAGTGCTGGCCTGACAGCTCACTCATCCAGTGTCTCTGCTCCCAAGACTTTCCCTTCCACTCCACTTCACAATGCATATGCTCTGCCATACCTGACGGTTAGAGGAGAAGGAAACTAGGACATAAATGCAGGTATAGGGACGTGACAGGATTCACTCCTTTACAATCTGAAGTTATGGATATAAATGAAACCATGGAAGGAATGTAGGAATGGAAAAAAACATGCTCCTCCCAACAGGACAGTGTTTGAAGATGACAAGATTTAAAGTGTGAGTGTGGGAGTAGGGGAGTGAAATGGAATGGACATTAGGGTCATTACAGAGCAGAAGATCATGAGATAAGAAAGTAGGATGTTAAATGTGTCATTCACATGGATGCTGAAGTCACCCTAAAATGATTAATAAAAGTAAATGAAGGCAGCATGTGGGTTGCATGAACTTACTCTGGGCCAGAATACCTGGGTTCAAGTTATCTCTCCTCTGAGCCGTTCAACCTGGGTTAAGCTAATTGGCTTGCTGTGCCTCAATTTCCTTGTCTGCACAATGGTAAAATGGAAATGATAGTATTATGTAATTCCTAGCATTTCATGAGGATTAAATGAGTTGATATATAAAGTGCTTTGAACAGTACCTGGGATATGACCGATACTATATAAGTGCTGTGGTTATTATTAGCAAAACCACACCACCACTACCACTACAATGACCACCATCATCACTACCTCCACCATCACTACTGCCGCCACCTGCATCTGCACCACCACCACTACCACCACCGTCATCACCACCACCTCTGCCAGCAACACCATCATGATGACCCCCTCCTCCTCCACCTCCGCCTCCACCACCACCACCACCGCCATCATCACCATCTCTACCAACAACACCAACATCAGGATGACCACCACCACCTCCACCACCACCACTATCACTACCTCTATCATCACTACTGCTACCACTTGCACCTCCACCACCTCCACCTCCTCCACTACCACCACCACCAACACTATCATCATCATCATCATCATCATCATCCTAATGATAATTTGAGGGATTGAGTAGAAGAGTAAACCAGAAGCCAAATTCCTTGATGAATAAAAGGTAGTGACCAGTTGGTGACAGAAACCAAAAGGGGTAAGGACAGTATGTCCACATGACATGAGACTCAAAGGAAGAGAATGATGTGACGTATTGACCTGATAATCACAGTCAGAAATGACAAGGACATCTACTCCTCCCCTGGTTCTGAGGGCTGTGGGGTATGAGGAAAGTAGCAGCCTACATTTTGAGAAGGCTGCAAAGGAATCAGTCTGTCCTGGGTGGGGGTGGGGAACAGACTTCAGTCAAGAGAGGGGTGGAGAAATGCTCAGGAAAGAGGCTGAAGATCTAGAGGAGTTTTCTGGCCATGGCACTGAAGATGCCGAAGGGCCGTTGGGAAGGCCTGGGAGGCCGGAGGGCTGGGGTTGGCTCAGGGAGGGAAGCATATAGAGGTAAAACTGGGGAACGGGGGAGGCTTGGCTCTCTGCTGGCTACCTGGCTAAATGGGAAGGTCATAGGACTTGTTTAATATTGAGCCTTGGCTATCTCACCCAGGGCGTCGGCAGATTCCAAGGCAGTGAGTGCTGCAGGCAACATAGAGTAAGTAGGGTGGCTTCTTGTCATCTTCTCCATCTTATTTTCTTATTTTATGACACCACCATCCATCCCTCCAGCCACATGGCTTACAAACTCAGAGTCAGGTTTGACTAGACTCCGTAATTTCCTTCTCACATTCAACAAATTCATTGCCAAGGACTAAGAGTTTTCTGTCTGAATTGCCTCTTCTCATTGTCAAGGTCAGAGGAAGAACCTTTTGGGTCACTGACCTATCCTGGTTCATTCCCAGTGAAACCAGCTCACCCAGCTCATCCAGCACCTGGTAGGCTCTGGAACAGGAATCTTTGCCAGGAGGCAATCTCATTAACACTCCCTCTGCCCTCAGACCAAATGTAGTATAAACACATCTCTTTAATACCCCTGTAAAGATAGGATAGAATGAGTTATTTAATTCTTAAATTATGTTCTTTTTATTCAGGTTTTTATTTTACTCAGCTTCATTATCAGTCTTTGGAATCTCAGTAGCTATTGAAAAATAGGCAAATTCATTCTTAAGATATTTGAAATTCAAGTGGTATACCTACATAGGTTGATTGCTACATTTATTCGTATATAAAATACTACAATTACAGTAAAATATTATAAATCTATGATTTAGAGATACCTACCAGTGCTGCTGCTGATAACGTTAATAACATATCCATGTCAATTGTCATAATAGAAATTCCACAAATGAATTCAGGGGAAAGTTAGAGGCAATAAATGCAAATAATTTGTGGATGGTAAAGGGACCTGGGTTTCCTTTTTTTGCTCTTTAATGAGAGGAAATAAAAGTGTATTTTAAAGGGACAAACACTCCGGAAAATAGCTGTCTTTTACATCATTAAAAATAAGTAAGACCAAGTCTTCTACTATTTATTATCCACAGACTATATTTTAAAGTGCTGATGATTTATCCTGATGAGGCCATGAACATATTTATGTACATAGAAATCCTATTTGATATTGTATTGATTGAAATTATGACCTAAGGAAAAATGGTAGAAGCCTGTTAAATTTAATTCAATAAATTATTTTGATTCCTTTATAGACAAATCAGGGATGAATATATTGGTAAGTGGAAAATGATTCAGTTGACATCAGGCATCTTGAAAAGCTCTGCAAATTGATTTGTTACCCATGTGACAATTATCTGGTTCTATTATATCTTAGTGTCATTAATATCATTAAGGAGAAAGAATAATTTGGAAAGCTTACATATCAGAATCCAAGGGAAATTAATTCATGGCTTAGGGACTTCTTCATTTTAAAAGTGAAATTGATATTTCATCATTATTTTTCAGTCAACATAGCCAGTTTACACTACAGAATTAAACTTACATCAGTTAATGGTTTTAATGTATGCATTTCAGGCTTCTTGGGTTTCAAGTACGCTGGGCTTCTGGTTCACTGAACTTATAGAAAGAAACAGCCAATTTACCTCGTGGGTTTTCAATGGCCGACCCCACTGCTTTCGGATGACAGGCTTTTTTAACCCCCAGGGATTTTTAACTGCAATGCGACAGGTAATTGCTCTGATTTGCATCCGTTGTGTTATTATAATTTTCCTCTACAGCGTTTTCTTCTTTCATTATAGTTTTAAAGACTATAATAAGACAGAGAATGACTGTCTCTTTTTGGTACTAGCAGTTATATTGTCATGAACATAAATCCAGCCACTTGTTCTCAGGCTGCTAGCTTGAATTTTAAAATATTTGTTATTTTTGTATTTGATTCGATTTTATATTTCTTTTTAAAGTCTAAGTGGTTAAATTAGGACATAGGTATTTTTTCATGAGAGAATCTTTTTAATTCTTTAAATATTTTTCTACTTCCTTTGAATTAGGGTAATTGGGAGTTAAACTTTCATTATTATTATGCTCTTTCTATTAAGAAAAACCTCTAATTGCTGCTTTCATCCTTTGCTGCCCTGAATAGGAAATAACTCGGGCCAATAAAGGCTGGGCTCTGGACAACATGGTGCTTTGCAACGAAGTCACCAAATGGATGAAGGATGACATTTCTGCCCCTCCCACAGAGGGTGTCTATGTCTATGGGTTGTATCTTGAAGGTGCTGGCTGGGACAAGAGGAACATGAAACTCATTGAATCAAAACCCAAAGTGCTCTTTGAGCTGATGCCTGTCATAAGGATTTATGCAGAAAACAACAGTAAGTTGTCTTGTACATTCAGTGAGGATTGGTATTGTTGGGTTGGATGACATTATAAGCATAGGAATTTATTATTTTTGTTATCATGTAATAGAGATTTTACTGTTTTATCAATGAGCTCTAAATTCACACCCACATTTAGTGAGAAGTTATTGGTCTCTGGATACTTTCTTGAGCACCACTGAGGAGGCAATAGTTCTTGATAGTTCTTGCTTATCTAATAAAGCAGATAAAATATACGTGGACACTCATGAAACATTCACTGATGAGATGAGAAAGAAATGTTTGGCATAGTTAATACATGGTGGGAAAGGAGGGCAAGAAAACAGTGAGACCAAGTCGTCAGGGGCTGGATTATAGGAGCATTGGGCCTCACTGCGCTTTTAAGGGTGGATATGTGAGGTGGGGTGAGTGGTGATAAGAAGACGTTCCAGGTGGGACCACACAGGGCTCACCTGGAGGCTGTGGCTCTACCAGCTTGGAGGTTTGAGCCAGATTGTGAAATCCAGAATGAATTCAGGGGCATTGAGTTTAGTCCTATAGCTAATGGTAAAATGCTGGATTCTTATTTCAGCCTTTGAAGGTAATAACATGTCTGTGAAGCACATGCTATTAGACTTTGACATAATTATCAAAGCTGTATTTGAGAAGTCTAAAAATACCTAAACTGTTTTCCATTGTTGGCTTGATGTTTTCTGGAAGCTTTTGTTGTTGCATTTAACTCAGCTAATGTCTCTTCAGCAATAACCACCTTTCAGCACACAAGGGAATTCTCTGTTCATTTTAGAAGCAAAAGCCATAAACTCTAGAGGTAGCCATGATAGGGGATCCCAAGGAAGTGCTGAGTTTATGATAGAAGCACAAAAGATTATAACAAGTAAAGGGATAAAATAATCTCTCTTTAAAGACAGCTGGTAGTGTGCCCAATCCTTAGATAAGCAACACATTTGAAAACATGAATCAGGGAAAAGAGTTTATAAACCATAAGCATTTATTTTTTGGCAGACATTTGCTGGATGCTTAATAGATACCAGCCATGACCTTCGGTGCTAGGGATGTGAACAGAATTATGAACAGGGCTGCCCACAGGGACTCCTGGTGTAGTGAAGGAGACCCATAAGTAAATAAATAATTAAAATAGAAATGCATAAATGTTATGATAGAAATATATGCAGGATTCTCAGGGAGCCTGGAAGGAAGACAACCGTGTCTGGGAGGTTAGGAGAGATTGCTTTTGAGATGTGCTTTGGAGGATAAGAATGAGTGTGATGGGGAAAGCCTTTTCTTGGCTGAGGGAAAGAGCTTATAGCTTACCTGATCCTTCATTGACTATTTTTCTGGCACTGACCATCTGCCAAGCACTGCTCTAGTGCTGGGTATGCAGCAATGAAAATAGACTTCCCAGACTTCCCACTCACATGGAGCTTGGTCTCAAAGAGGGGGTAATAGCCATAAAAGAAGCAAACATAGTTGACCTTGTTACTTGTAGATGCTGTATTTTTGAATTAGCCTACATGCTAAAATTTCTTTGTAACCCCAAAATTGATTCTCCTGTTACTTTCTTGGCCATTCACAGAGCAGCAAAAAATTAGAGTTGCCTGATACACATGTTCCCAGCTTAGGCTGGGTAAGGCAATAGTTTGCCTTCCTGTTTCAACTCTCATACTCTATTTAGTGCATGTTTTCAAATTTTTATACTTTTTCTCTCTTGAAAATATTCCCCAAGTGTAGTGCTCAAATGTCATCTATTGTTTCTGAGTACAAGAATACCGTAGTGTACCTTATGGAGAATATTTGTGCTGGATAAACTTCCTTCAAGCATGAGTGCTGTTGGACTTGAGTTTAATGTTAATGGATCAACAATGTATATTTAAACATTGTCTTTAAACAGAGACACACATAGAACAAGACTATATATTGATTGGTTGATGAAAATGTGACCAGAGGCTTGCTGGAAACTAACTCTGTTATTTCCTCTAGGAGCAATGGCTCAGCATTCATTAATTCACTGTTCATGGTGACTTTATAGGGCATAACTACCAGGAATAATGAGAATTGGCTATAAATGAATGTGCTGATTTCAGACAGTTCTTGTTTCTCTAAAGAGAACACACACATACTATTTTAGTCCGTTTTCTGTTGCTATAACAGAATACCACAGAGGGGTAAATTATAGACAATTGTAGTTTATTTGGCTCATGGTTCTGGAGATTGGAAGGTCCAAGAGCATGGCACCAGCATCTGTAAAGGGTCATCCCATGGTAAAAGGCAGAAAGCAGAAATGAGTACCTGAGACAGAGAGAGGCTCAGGGGCCAAAATCTCTTTATAACTATCCCTACTTGCAAAAACTAACTCACTCATGAGATAACATTAATCCATTCATGAGGGATTCACCCTTAGGACCCAATAACCTCTTATTAGGCCTTACCTCCCAACACTTGTACTGGAGATTAAATATCTAACACATGAAATTTTGGGTGACACATTCAAGCCATAGCATGTGGTATGCTAGAGTATGAGATAATTTAGGAGTTCAGTGAGGAAGGAGCATCGAACTGAGATCCAAGTGACGGAAAGGGGCTCTGGTACTATCCAGTAGCAGAGGAAAAGCGAGAAGGCCCGAGATGGCAGTTGATGTTCTGGGTTTGAGGAACAGAAAGAGTGTGTAGAGTGGAGAACAATGATGAAGGGCAAGAGTGGGGAGAGATGAAGTCCGAGGGTGTGTGTGGGGATGCACGATGCATTCCCGGCATGATAACCAAGGAATTTGGTGGGACATGGGGACAGACAGGGGTTGAGGATGGCATGGGAGAGAGAGCCCAGGTACGAAGGGTGTGGTTGACGTTTTCAATATTTTGAAGTTGCTGTGTGAGTGTCATCACCAGATTTTCCTTATGGAAGATGAATGCCCAGAGGAGTGAGGGTGGAGAATAAAAGAGGAGGGTCTGAGACAGAGGGAGCCAAGAGAGAGGCCACTGGAACAATTTAGCAAGTGACAATGAGTAGAGGCAGCAACAAAAGGGTGGAGAGGATACGAGGGAGGTGGGTATGAACAATATCTAGGACCTCGAGAAGACCTGAGGATCCTTTGGATGAGAGGAGAGAAGGAGAGAATTGAGAATGGCTTTAAGGTTTTGGATTTCTCATTGGCATCAGTGTATATGGGCTGTGATTGGCTGGAAGAGACCCTTACACAGAAAATACAAGGATCTTAAAGACAGAGGGACGGTGTCCCAGAGTAAGAGCAATTGAAGCCTATCTTAGTATGGTTTCTCCAGGCATTTGTGCTACCAATGAGGCATGTGACTGCCAAGATTTCTCTCCAGTAAGCCTAAGTAGGCTACCTCAGAGTTGAAATAGAAGCTCAATGCCTGCTATGCCACTATCCCTTTATATTTTATATCAGCATCTGGAAGGACATAACTTGTTCATTACATGTCTCTGAGATGAGATGAGATGGATATAAGTTTTTTATGATTTATGGTGGGCTTTCCAATTCTTGAACCAAACTCCATGCCAGTAAGGCCAGATTCTCCTGCAGAGTCAGGGAAGGAAGAGCAGCACCCATGTTTCCTTGAACTGCATTGCTGCCCCCAGCCTTCTTGGGTCCTGGAAAGCCCATCTCCCCATGGTTCACCCGTCGATTCTGGTTTTATACATACTCCCCTGGGAACAACTGAGTTAGTCTTAGAATCGTGACTTCAAATCCATTTCTCTTTGACTAGTGAACAATAGAGGAGGAGAGTGAGTGTCTTTCAAAAAGATACCAAGTCTGCACTTGGTTTTGGATAAGATGATGTGGAGGTGCCCCTGATACATTCAGAAGAGTTGTTTGGTAGACTCTCAACAATACCAATAAGCATAACAACAAAATTAAGGCAAAAAATCTTACTGATTTCTTTTTAATTTGTATCATGTGCCAAGCGTTCCCTGAGACTTTTATACAGACATTCCTTTTTTTCCCTTATAATGATCCTAAAAGGATATTACTCTTATCTATATTTTATCTTTACTTTAGCAAGATGCTAAGTCTCAGGGATGTTAAGTGGTTTGTATACAGTTCAACAGCTGGTAAGCAGTACAGCTGGGATTTAAGCCTAGGTTTACCAGACTCCAAATCTGGGCTTTTTCCTCTATGCTGGCTCCTCCCAAGAATTTAGATCTGGGATTTAGAAGATAGGCTCAGTCAAGGATAATTAGATGTCAGCAGTGTTTAGGTAGATAACAAAGCTTCCGCATGAAGGTGGTTCTTGAGGTAGGAGGCAGAGATGGGGAAGGGGTTGGAAGAATTCTCTCTGTCATTTATGGAGAGTGTTTTACAGGTGTATTTCACACCATATCTCATTTAATCTTCACAACAGTTTGCTAAGAAACTTTATCTTTGCTTTGAGGACAATAAGCTCAGAAAGATTAGTAATGTGTTGAAGGGGCTAAGGATTACTTTAGGTGAGGACCAGTGTTTAAAAGATGAAGGAAGAAGAGGCTGTGAAGGGAAGAGTTGAGCATCGGATAAAGATCATGAAGGATCTCAGCACACTGCTTGGCGCATGATGTGTTGTTTGGAGTTTCTTAGTTGAATCTGAAAGGATAAACGTGTCTGCCTGGGCTTCGGCAAGCATCCGACCTGACGCTTTGAATTTATTAGTTCTTAGGGCGGAGTGAAGTCCTACAACAGAGATTATTTTATAGAAACACTAATCAAATGTTCTTTTAGCAAAAAATGGTATTTTAGAAATTTTGCTCTATCATATCATTGCCCATAATCAACATGCTGTAGAAATATTTCCCTTATAAAATGAAAGAAAAATCTTTCACAATTTGAGTTAGGTGTTACTTTTTCTTTTTCTTCATGACTATACTATAAAAATCCATGGCAATTTGACATTGAACATCTCAGCATGCTAGGAATAAAGAAATAATTGTATAATACTGGCAATTCTTTATTATTTAAGAGCAGATTTTTATGGCAGAACTGTACTCACCCTGCTGGGCATTAGTTGGTGGTGATGCTCAATAGCAGCAGGTAAAGGAAAAAATAAAATAAGCAAAGGAAAAAGGAATTAATTTCAACATATTTTTAAAAAGAAAACTTTAGTTCTCGGCCGGGCGCAGTGGCTCACGTCTGTAATCCTAGCACTCTGGGAGGCCGAGGCGGGCGGATCGTTCTGAGCTCAGGAGTTCGAAACCAGCCTGAGCAAGAGCGAGACCTCGTCTCTACCAAAAAATAGAAAGGAATTAATTGGACAGCTAAAAATATATATAGAAAAAATTAGCCGGGCATGGTGGCACATGCCTGTAGTCCCAGCTACTCGGGAGGCTGAGACAGTAGGATTGCTTGAGCCCAGGAGTTTGAGGTTGCTGTGAGCTAGGATGACGCCACGGCACTCGCCCCAGGCAAGAGAGTGAGACTGTCTCAAAAAAAAAAAAAAACTTTAGTTCTTTCTTTCTTTTTTTTGGTGGAAACTTGTTTTGACAGATAGCTTTGTTGTTGAAGAGTTGTTTCTTTAGTGATGGAAAACTAAGATTCCTATTACTCTTTTCATGCTATACATTTAATTTTTATTTATTTTTGGTAATTGACTAGAGCTCTAATTGACATAAAGGGGTATAGCATCATAAATGATCCCAAAACACTTCAAGTGCAGCATTTTTAAATTAGAATGCTTGTAGTTAACAGTTTTACATCAATATAAAGGGCCATTTCTCAGTTTAAATAATGCATCATTGAAATTTAGACACAGGACTCTAGCCCGGGCAACAGAGTGAGACTCTGTCTAAAGAAAAGAAAAAAAAAAATGAAATTTAGACACAGGATTGGTTTATTTGTTTCCAAAAAGAAGGAGTCTAGATATTTATTTTAACTGAAAATTGAGTGGTACGCTCCCAAATGTTTTTTTAAATTCATGTTTCTTGCTGGGCATCATGGAAAAGTCACCAAGATAGTACTAAAGTCACCAGGAGAGCAAAGCCACACACATAGATTCTAGATCTTTTATTCTTAAAGCAGGCTAGAAAGGGGCAGATATAGGGAGGATGTGTCTCTTTACAGATTTGTTATGTGGGCAGAGTGATGCTTCTAAATGAACTTCAGTATTGTAGCTGATGTGATAGGAAATCCGTGATAGGAATATTTGGGGGCGATGAGGCAAGACTTATATGTACCTCTGATCACTAAGTCGGGTGTGAGAGAGGTCTCAGGGCCCCTGAAGCTATTGGGGCTATTTCCTGCTAAGGAAAAAGTGTATCTAAGAACGCCCTGTGACTCACTCTGATCTGACACTGCAGATGTGGGCCTGGGGTGGGGAGAGCCATAAGCGGTGGCCAGCGGTAGAGAGCTCAGCCCCTCAGCCCTGCGGCATTTGATCCATTTTCAGCTTGTAAACCTGGAACTCTGGCAAAGCCATGGGGAATGTGAGTTTGGGGAATTTGCTTTAGTGAAAAGGTAGGTGTGTAAGTATATGCACATGTGTGTGCACGTGTGCATGAGTATGTGGGGGGAGAGAGAGAGAGAAAGAGAGAGAGAGAACATAGCAAGCAACACATCGCAGGCATCTACCACATCCCAGGCATTATACTATACCGGATATTCACATATATTAACTTATTTAATCCTTATAACAACTCTTTAAAATATATCATCCCCATTTCGCAGATGGGGAAATTAAGGTTTAGAGACATTGGTAATTTGCCCATGATTCCTGGCTACCAAGTGCTAAAGCTGGTATCAGAATCACATTTGTCTGTCTTGGGGTGTATGCAAACCTTTGGGAATCCCTGTGGTTAGTGCTCTGCTTAGCACTGCATTTAGTACCTGAAATTCTTGGTACCTGAAATGAAACTTGCAAATAAAGACTAAACTCAAAACAAGGACAGCACCCTTGCACACTGAAGCCCTGAGTTAATTTTTCTCAGGTACTTGGTAAAGTAGACTGGGAGCAGTGGGAGGGCAGTGAGAGCCTCTGCCCCATGCACACAGGCTCTCCTGCAGCTCCTCCATGCTGCAGGATGAAGGGCTCATCCCCATGTTCTCTAAGAAAGGACTATGTGCTGGGGGCTGGGATATTTGGGTTGTTCTCCTGGCTTCATCACCTCAGTAATTAGTCATGTGGCTTTGGAAGAGTCTCAAATATGCCACGGATTGAACACAGGTGTCCAACTCTCTCTACTTCATTTTCACATCTTCCTGCAAAGACACGGAGGTACACATGCACAGTGCCTCCCAGATCTTGCGGAGATTAAACGCACAGGTTGTAAATCCGTTCTGACCAGGTTTGATTCATAGTTGTCACTATAGCTTTATAATCTTGGACAAATAATTCATTTCCTTATGTTCCAGTGTTCTTCTCTGTAAAATAATCCAATAATAGTACCCATTGCTTAGGGTTGTTGACAGAATTAACCTGACAATGTCAAGCACATAATATATAATTTTTAAATTACTACCATTATTAAAATGTTTAACTCTCATGACTTTTAAATGATTAAAAGAAATGCTGTATGTGACAGTGAACTGTCAAGTAATTTAAATGTTCTTAGCAAAAGGGAGGTTAAATGAAGGAATGATTTAAAGGTTATATAGAGACTCTCTATGTAACTTGGTTATTTTGAATATTGTATAGAATATATGGAATACATTTTAACATTTTGATGAAAAATGTAGGATATATAGGAAAGTTACATGGTTAGAAAGTGAAATTTCCCAAGGTGTTTTATTAAAACATTTAGGATCCTAAAGTGTATAGCTCACCAATTTATACAACTTCTTTTCTCTGTTCCTCTTGCTGGAACCCTAAGGCTTTAAACATACTTGGCTGATTTGTTCTACCTACCTAGCATGCTTATTTTTGTCTTCAAAGTTATTTCTATAAGCCCGGGAATGGTTTAGAATCATCTGTTTATGTAGTTGTTTAGCATCTGTCAGCATTTTCACCATAAAATTACATTTTCAGTGGCTTCTAATCCTGCTGCAGAAGTTTGCTGCATGCTGTGACTTGGCATGGGCACTTTCAGCTCTGAAGCAATTAAAAATAAATAAAATTGGATAAATATTTCAGAGAATTATTTTTATTTTTCACTTGCTTATTGAATAGAATGCTATTTTTCCCCTCCATTTTTCTTTTGGGTTTGAAATCCAAAGAGTCAAATAATTCCCAGGGTGTAATTATAGTTATCATTAAGTTCAGATGTAAGACATCAAAAGCTTATTTCAAGGATTATAAAATGGTTGTTAATCAAATTCGCATCAAGAAGAACAATTAGTTATATATTTACTACATATTTACAGACCCTAGAATTAAAGGGTTTAAATGTATCTGTTAGTATAGTTAGTATTAACTGCATTCCATTATTTATTGTCATTCGCCTGTTCAGAATTTTTATATATATTTGACTAATTATTATTACTAGTGGTATCCTCATAGAAATTTAAAAAATTACACCCAGTCTTAAAAATTAGGCGTTACATTGTTTTAGGTTGTTTCTAATGGTTAATTTCATGGGTTTAAGCAAACAGAGTTTTAAAATACTGTAAAATATCTAGGACTGTTGTTTTAGAACAGGGTTTCTTGGACTTGGCACTATTGACAATTTTATTCTGGAAAATTGTTGTGGGGGAAGGTCCTGTACATTATGTGATGTTAGCAGCATCCCTGGCCTCTAACCAGTAAGATGCTAGTAAGAAGCCCACAGTTGTGATAATCAAAAATGTCACCAGATATTGACAAATGTCCCCTATAGGTAGAATCACCCCTGGTTGAGAATCACTGCATTAGAATATTTATTGGATATTGAAAGTTACATATAATATTATCATATTCAAATATTTAACTTCTTCCAATAAAACCAATTAAATCTACCATGAGTCTATAAAAACACACGACACAGTAGGTTGAAGGTTCTGTTGGGTTGAATAATGAGACTTTAATTTCTGATAGTGCTTTCATTTTTATAATTTGCTAGAAAGAGCCAAATTATTGAGTCAGTTAATTTTGGGAAATAAATTCAGTGAATATGATATATTAACATTGCATTAAAAATTACTGTTTCCGTGTTTCTGTGCCCCTGTTTGTAACGCTAATTCATGAAAGCAAAGTTGTTCTCATAGTTAAATGTGATTTCACCTCAATAGTTATGTGAGAGTCATTTATCATATTGCATTGGTCTTCCAGAAAAGTACAAGGATAGGTATGGACACAACTCTCTCTTTAAAAAATGTGTAACCTGGAAGAGAATATAAAATAATATTCTGCCTCCTGAGATGGATGTTGTGAGGTGTGCAGATAAACCGCTGTGGGCAGCATGGATTTCACAAGAAACCGATGAAACTTAAACTCTCAGGCTGCTCACAAACAGGCTCCTTCCAAAGCCAAATTTCATATTTGTAAATTTTTACTCTTTTTCTTAAAGAAGGCCCCCATGAGCTGTGTAAGTGTAAGACCTCCCAGACCTGGATCAGTCCCTGAGCATGGGGTGTCCAAGGCTGGAGAGAGAGAGTGAGCTCGTCGCTAGAGATGGCTGTATTAGAGAGGCTCTCTGGAGGATGGGCATGCACAGGTTGTCTCTCATTGCATGTGTAGTTGTGGAAACCACATCTATTCTTCTACTCCAAAAAGGCAGAATTGAATCTCAGGGAGCTGAACCATGGCATTACTCTCTGCTTCCCAGCCATGTTTATTTCTCTGCATACGTGGAGAATTCACAACACCCAGTTTGGCAGGGGGTGGGGTTGGGGACCTTCCATCCTGTAGTTTAAAGTATGTAGTAGATGATGTCTTGGACAGAGGGTTGAAGATTTTGAATAATAATGATGAAGTAATGCCTGATGTCTGATTAAAAGTGACATGGCACTTGTGCCAAAGCCAAGCCATAAGGAAAAAGAGAGGGTGTGTGTGCCCAAGGTTTGGTGCAAGGAGAATGAGAGGAGGGGGATGTGGAGTTGACAGGTAGAAAGCAGAGGAGGAAGCACATGGGCAGAGGTTATGTCAAGGGCACTGGGCAGGGGGCCAGTGAGGGACCCTGAAAGCTGTCTGGGTATCTTGCTATAGCCAATGGCACCATATGGGAGTGTCTGCTTCACATCTGGGAAGAATTCCCCCATTCTGCCAAGCCCATCTCTCTTTGGAATGACCTTTGGAATGCACAAGCTTGGCTCTGGACTCTCTTTGGGCTCTTAAGTTAGAAATTCACCAAGTTCCTTTCTTTTGTGATTTTTTTTGTAGCCTTAAGAGATCCTCGGTTTTACTCCTGCCCCATCTACAAGAAACCAGTTCGAACGGACTTAAATTACATTGCTGCTGTGGACCTCAGGACGGCTCAGGCCCCTGAACACTGGGTGCTCCGTGGGGTTGCCCTTCTCTGTGATGTCAAGTAACGTGGGGGGAGTGCCCCACCCAATGCTTTGGAAAATGCAAGATCTGAATTTATTGTAACCTTTATTCCTCTGTGAGTGCTGGACAGTTGTATAAATCAGTTTGCTCATACAATTACTGAGCTGCATAGGTTTTCCCCACTCCTTAATTGCATGCTTAATTACATTTTACCTGTTTCATCATTAGTGACCAATGTCTGTGTTGAAAAAGTTATTTAGTGATCTAAAAGTAAAATTTATGACTTCCTAATGAAGTATGGCCCTCAAATACATAGTAATGCATTTTCTTACTTCACTCTGAAGACCGATGAGGGTAAGTAGACAGTATTTCTCTTGACGGGATCATTCTTCTGTTAATGTGGCCTGGTAACAGGCAAGTTCTCTCAGGTGACAGGGCACATTTGTACTGATTTTGCTTCTGTTGCCTTTTGCATTTAGGTCAGGTTAAGAGATTTATTTTCAGGACTTCAAGCAGCCAATTAAAAACACCTTTTAAAAAATAGAAGGAAACAGAAGAATGTGTTAAGGATGTAAATAGACAATTTATGTAAATCTATCTAATAAACATATAGAATAATGTTGAATCCTATTTATAATTAATAATGAGATACTGATATCTCTTATAGCAAAAAATTAAAGCTAAAAGTGAATCAAAGTGTGCTCTCTGTAAAACTGATACACTCACAAGTTATTAGAGCAATATCAATTGATCCAACCTTTTTGTAAAATAATTACATTTAACACAGAAAGAGCTATGAAAATGTTCACGTTTTGATCATCATTTTCTCTATTCCAAGGAAACAATTTAAAAGACTGAAAAACATTCTATATAAAATCGTATGTAATAACAGAAAAAAAATGGAAATGGCTATGTTCAATAGTAAGGCTATGCTTAAGGAAATTAGGAGGTATTAGGCAGACAGGAAAAAATAATCTTGAAGATTTCACAATATGAAAATGGTAAAGACCTATAATTAAGTGAAAGATATAATTTTTAGAATATTGAGTACACTGTGATTATAACTATGAAGCATATTTGCATGTGGACAAAAATTAAAAACAATGTGGAAAAATAAAAACAGGTGTGATAGTATGGCAATAGTTATAGCTGGCTTAAAAAATGTAACGATTAGAAGAAAAGAACAGAAAAAGAATAAAAATCTTGGTGTGTGGTGATGTCACATGAGCTTTTATTAATTAGGAAGTATATTATCTAAGGAACTTTTCACATATTTTTATTTTAAATTCTGGTTATATATTATAAACCGCTTCATCTATAACCTATCGACTAGAAAACTTGGTCAGTATTAAATTAGAATTGTGGTGTACAAACCCTTGGCTAGTTTTAGATCTGCATAACTGCATTTTTTTGGTGTGATTTTATGGGTGGTGGCTACCAGGAGACAGGTGGGGCTCCCTTTCCCCAGGCTCTGCTGTGCACAACCAGTATCATTTTATGCTAAGATAATGAGAGTTAGTTAAGGCCTGAGCTATTCCTGTGACTCCCACCATCTCAGATGATCCTGCTTTCATTTGAGCAGTTTCTTTTGGTATAGATTAATATATCAGTTGATTGATGTGGACTGTGGTAAAACGATCATTTCATTTTGAAGAACAAGTAATGGAAATGTGAACATGATGTGAATTAATAAAATGTTGTTAGTAAATGCCTGAATTGTAACTGTTATTTATTAGAAAGGGGGTAATTGGCACTAAGTATCCAGAAATAAGCTTTCTAAACTGGATTTTTAATCAAATAATTTGAAGACGTATAATTCATATAATTTTGTGATACATACCTGTTATTATGTATGTGCAAGTCTTAGAGACCCAAGGTAGTAAAGGACACAATGAAAACAACTAGGGAATTTTAGGAACTAATTCGTCCTGGCATGTGTCTGCAGCAGTGCTGGGCCAGTGAGGCCCTTTCTGCTTAGTTGCTCCGCCCTCGCCCCAGCCCCTCCCACAAGGGGCGGTAGCTGCTCTACAGAGTCAGGTGGGCAAGAAAGGACCGATTGGTTGAATCTGCTGGGTGACAGAGAGAGATTCTCCCATGGCCTTGGACATGGAGAAAACCACAGCCAGGGGCTTGGCAGCCTTGCAGAGCCATAGAGCAGTCTTCTCATCTGTCTCTATATTGATTTATTTTAAAAAAGTATTTATTTTGTACCTCCTGTGTGTTAGGCACTCTACCGCACTGGTGGTACAATGGTGAAAAAAGATGTCACAGTGCTTGATCTCACAGAATTCACCTCAGAGGAATAGACGCAGATAATAAGCAATCATTGAGGTACGTATGAATTTATGCCTAATCTCAATTTATGGTCGTATAACATGACATTTGTGGAGTATACAGACAGCAGCATAAAGATTGTGAGTTAAGTGCAATGAAGGAAAATGCAGGACGCTATGAGCGAGAATAACAGGGGAGACCTTAGCACATCAGTTGTGTCACTAACTAGCAGGCAGAAGCCAGGCTACAGCATCCATTTATTTTCATTTATTTTAATTTTTATTGATATTATCTTCAATTGATGAATCAATTGTATTACACTGATGGAGTACAATTTGGTGTTTGATATATGTATACTATGTGGAATGATTAAATCAAGCTAATTTACATATTCATTACCTTGACATTTATTTTGTATTTTTTTAAATACAAAATTTACTTTTTTAATTGACACATTGTAATTGTACACATTTATGATGCACAATTTGATGTTTTGATACTTATCTATGTAGCATGATGATTCAATCAGAGTAGTGTATCCGTCGATTCATGCATTTAGCATTTCTTTGTGGTGAGAACATTCAAAAGCCTTTCTTCTACTTATTTGCCATTTACTTTTAACTAAAGACACAGAATGTAACAGCAGTGAGGTGTTCCCTGAAGCAGAGCAGCCACTTCACATCCTTGCCTGGCTTTCCTGTAGTCCTCTGGTGTCCTTGTGTAGCCTCCAGCTGCTGGTGACCCTCTCTGTGTAGGTAGAGTCCTTCCAGAATTGAGACAAAATGGAAAGTCTTGTCTCACAAAGGACTGCCCTTTTATGCTTGGGTCATACATCACCATTCCATAGAAACTTATCTTGGCCCTCTCCGAGCTTCCCTTTAAGGGAAAATTGGCAAATATTGAACTAGCTCTGCACTTGGGAGGCCATGTCCCCAACAGGGAACAACACAGAACCGTGGTCTAGGTGTCCTTGGGCAACGTTTCTACCCTGGATGCTCTGTGCCTGCAGGGACCGAATTTGAATGGGCCATAAGGAAAGACAGTTCTGAGAAGGTGACATCTAAATTTAGATTTGAAGGAGGAAGGGAAAACATCTCAGACTCACAAGGTCTGAGGACTGGCTTCTTGGTCCCTGAAGGGAGAAGGTGGGCACCGTGTCTGAAGGAAGGTTGATTTGGAGACCTGGCTTGGAGTGGAAGGCTTCCTGCTTTCTCCTTTCTTCCTCCCTCCCTCATTTCCTTCCTTCCTTGGTTTCATAGATTCAGAGGATATAAATGCTTTTTGTTACGTGAATGAATTGTAGAGTGGTGAAGTCTGGGCTTTTAATGAACCTGTCACCTGAGTAGTGTAAATTGTACCCAATAGGTAATTTTTCTTCCCTCATCTCCCTCCCAGCATCCTCTTTCAGAATCTCCAATGTCCATTATGACACTCTGTATGACCGTGCATGCCCACAGCTGAGCTCCCACTTACGAGTGAGAACATGCAGTATTTGGTTTTCTGTTCCTGAATTTTTTCACTTGGAATAATGGCCTCCAATCCCATCCAAGTTGTTGCAAAAGACATTATTTCATTCGTTTTTATGGCTGAGTAGTATTTTACACTTTGTTAGGATGGCTGCCGATACAGAGTAGTGGCTGATTGAAATCGTGTGCTTCTAAGTCATTGAAATGAGGAAGTACTTCTTTGTGTTAAATGCTATTCACAATGGAAAAAATCTCATTGCAAAGAATTTAATATTAAAAGACATGATGAGACAACCATGAATTTTATAATTAGCTTGTCGTATTCTACAGTTCAGACAAAATACACACCATCAACAATGTCATCAATGATAAATTTTTGTTCAAAGATGCAGCATTATATAAAACTGGATATCTGAGTGCATACTCACAATGTATTGATAATTTCTGATTTTTTCAACATGAAAACCTTTAGTAATGATAAAAAACATGTATGCATAATTTTCTCTTAAAGAAAATTCTGCCCCCCGCCCAAAAAATCTGCAATACACATTTTTGCTAAAGTGGCCCGATGAGGTGCATTACTGCTTTTACGTTTTTAATAATTTTCTCTTGTGAGTATTAGGAGTTATTTAAAAAAATAATACTGTGCAACTGATTACTATTGATTAGTAGCCCCTGTCGATGCATGAAAATGATACCTTTTAAGGGTAAACCTATGGTACTCTTATAACTACAATATGGTCTTCCAGATTGGATGAATGCTTTGGAACACCAATAAAAAATCAGTGGGTTTTGAAAACATGAAGAAATCTAGTAGCATTCTTGAGCTTTCTGTGTTCTGGTCAATTGACTGGCATCTGCTCTGTCCAACACGTGCCTATCAAGTGTCTATAAATGTCTCCAATGAAGAAAGTTAGGAAAGAATTCAGAGTTGGCTTTAGAATCAGGTATGAGATTTGGCTAAGAAACTGTGAATTCATAATCGTGTTCTTGGTTATCTCAAATGGGGAGACTTATTTTGTGTTGCACTTTAAACACAATGAACCTCATCTATGAGAGTAGACTATGTTGTTTGTCTAATCTGCACCCTGAGAGGCTTCTTTGGTTCTGGTCTGTAGCCTGAAAAAACCATAAATCTGAGCAGCCAGGTAGACAGTAAGTGTAGACAGAATTCTCCCCTTTCCTTTGCATAAAAGAAAATGAAAATATAGAGACCAGATGGGAAGGAAAGATCCTGAAGGGTGAAATGAAGTATCCTGAGTGGGGTGCAATGGTGGATAAGAAGTAGCTTCAGGTTTCTTTTCCTCAGATACTGTTACAATTTATTAGCAATAGCCCTGGCAGTTCAAGACAATGAATTAATCTCAAAACTCCTCAAATGAGCCTTTTAAAAATGGCTTATTTATCCCCTGGATTTCAAAATTTTCATTACAAAATACCAGCAGTATTATGAGCTAATATTATAATGTCAATGCCTTAAAAATGATTTCATTCGAGGTCTTATAAAAGTCCTATCAGCTCCCCCCTCTTAGAAACACCCATAAAACCACTGAGTGGATTTAGCTAATGAGTATTCTTTCCATGCCTTCTTTGTGCCTTCTCTGATTTAGAACTCCATTTAGTTTTCCAAGGCTCTGGATTTATAGGCATGCTTAATTGTTTCCAAGTTTGAGTTTATGTTGGGTGGGTGCAGAGCCATGATTGGGAGCTTTGTCCTCTCTTTAATTTGCATGCCAAATGGTATTTTTCATTGAGCAATACATTATTGCTCCTTGCTGTGCGTCTTGTGGCTAAAGCCAAGACACATTGTGCAGCATGATGCTTTGCCCCTGTTCCAGTAATGTTTTATGATCATCGTAATACCTTTCTTCATTTATTTCTTCACTTAGGCTAATATGCACAGCATTCATATCAGACGTAATCACAAACAAGCTAGCCTGGAAAGCCAATTAAGTTTCTTCCAATACTTTGTGCAAGAGTCAGTTTTAATAAGGCCACACAGAGTGTTCATTCTGCATAGTTGAGAAGGGAGAAAGATCAAATGTGATGAAGGACACCAAAGAGAGTACCTGGAAAGTCATGGAATGGAGAGACCTGTGAAGGATTATGAATCAAAACCTGTGCTGCAGCTGCTATTGAACACTCCTCGGTACTGCTGAGCACGGTTTAAAATTCACTCGAGTTTCACCTCCCTCAGTGCAGTCAGCTGTGATGTATACACTTATAATTTATTTATGCAAATACTTAAGGCAAATCCCAAGAGACCTGTAGAAAAGAGCTTATACAAAACATTTTAGTGTTTTATCGTTTGAAAAGTGATCATTTGCATGCACCAATGAAACCTTTTGTTACTCTAGCAAATAGGGAAAATGATTTTAGTGTTTTGGGAACATAATAAATTGCTATTGTTCACGTTTACATCTCCTGATACATTGTACCCCTGATACAAAATATTTAGAAGTGGTACAAATGAGAGGCTGTTGAAAAAAATGATTGCTATAAGTTGAATCACATTCTTGGAGAACAAATTTTTTTCTAGATATTTTGGTTGTATTAGAAATCAGAAAAGTGAGCACTGACTGGAGAACATAGCTAATGGATGTGTCTTTATTTGCTTTAGCCTACTTTGGTTTATTTTGTGTATTTATTTTTTTACTTTTTGTTTTCCTAATTTATTTTCCCATGCTAAAAGTTTACCCATACTCTTTAGTGAGAAAGAGCAGAACACATTATTTGACTCACCTTGACATCATATAAGGATGAGGAATTCACTTATAAATTAGTGTGGAATAGTGAGAGAACATTTCTAAGTTGATGTTAGATGTATGGAATCATTGCAAATTTAGTTATTTTTGATCCCTGCTAATACTAACTTGTTTGCATTTAGATGTCAGTATATTATTGCTAATATAAAATATATTCTAAAAGCAGTGGCTTGTATGTGAATAAACTCAACTAGTTTTTTTGGGGGGAGGGAATTTAAATCTCTCATTTATAAAATATGAGTGGGTCTTTAGGTGAATTATAAAAGAGAATGGGGCATCATCTGGGAATTAAATAGACCTTAGCAACATAATTTCATGTCAGCCTCTTCATCATTGATAACAATACATCTCATAGAAGAAATATCACACTAGAGCCTTGTACCGCTGCCCAGGACATGCGTCTGCATCTTGCTGCAATGATGTCCTTGTGGTTCTACTGAGGTAGAGTCCATGGAGGACAGTCCCTGCTATGGGAGAGTGATACATGGTAAGACTCTGAATTAGAGAGTCTGCAGCCTCTTACAAAATCCCACAGTGGTTTTTAGGGTTATATAGACTTTAGACAAGCCTTTGCCAAATTGTAAAACCCTCAGATTGTGGCTTTGCATAAAGATCCTTTCCTCTACCTTGTTGCCACCTTCAGCCGTGTCCTTGGCTCTCATGAGATTAAACTGCTAATTTTTTAAGATGAGAGTCCCTTGGAGGAATACTTGTGTTTAGATGGAGAGCCGAACTCAAAGAGATCTTTGCTTGCTATGCTTCACTGGCCTAGGTTATTCCTGTGCCCTTCAGGAAACACAGCCAGCATTTTCACTGAAGCTTATCTTTGCAATGTGGGGGGTGGATAACCCAGAAGCATCACAGGTTGTCTTTCAAATCCAGCCGCAAGTTAAAAGGACAACTCTGCATCACAGACACGAGATCATGACAGAAGCCGCAGGTTCAGAGTCATCCTGGCATAATAGAACTATTATTAATAATATTTTGCTACAAATAAAAATTTAGGAATGCCAAAACCAAGTGGCACCCCAGGACAATAATTGTAAACCTGGAATCTCCTGGCCTACTCAGTCACCCTGTTTGGTCACATTATTTAGGCCCCAGCTGGCTCACTAGAGGCTCTGTTAACCATGACCACCTTTACACATAATCATGCTGCCTACCATGGTACACAGGCTTTAGTAGCTAAAGTCCATGGGAAAAAGTCATGCAAAGTTGTAGATCAGGATGGTAATATCCACTCCTCCATTCATACCCACATCTCAAGCTCTTACTTCCAGCCTGCTCTGTTAGGGATTCCAGTTTTCCCACCTCTACCGTCTGCTTGCCAAGTCATCTGGTGATACCTTTCATCATTTGGAGCACATAGGAATAGGAGTGTGAGTAACCCTAGGCTCTGGAGTGTTCTACCTGGATAAATCCCTCCTCTTGGAGACACTTCTTGTCAATTGGTTTCCTGGTCAGACCCTTTCTTGACTACTTTGATGCCTGGGAGGTAGCAGAGTGACTAGGAAAAGAGGAGCATTTGGAGCCTGACAGACTGGTTCAAACCCTGGATGTATCATTTACTAGCTGGGTTAATGTGGGAAGGCTTGTTAGCTTTTCTGAGGTATTGTTTCCTTATGTGCAAAATGGGTACACAATACGTTCCTTGTGGGGTTGTTGTGATGGACAATTGAGACAAACAAATCAAAAGTTCCCAGGACAAGAGAGTGCTCAACCAAGGTGAGTTGCTTTTTCCTTACCTGTTATAGGTCAATTCATGTATGGAGGAGCAAACTGCCACCACCTGGTATGATAATGTGTCTCAGGAGGAGCACTTGATGAGCAGTAGTGCTATGGTTAGGATGTTTGGGCCCACCCTAAATTCATATGTTGAAACCTAATCCCTAATGTGATAGTAATTGGAGGTGGGGCCTTTCAGAGGTGATTATGTCATGGGGGTGGGGCCCTCATGAATGGGATTAGTGCCCTTGTAAAAGAGGCACAAGAGAGACCCTTTGCCCTCCCTTTCTGCCCTGTGAGAATACAGGGAGAAGGTGCCATCTATGAACCAGGACATGAGCTCTCACCAGACACCAATCTGCCTGTGCCTTGCTCTTGGACTTCCCAGCCTCCAGAACTGTGAGAAATAAATATATATTGTTTATGCTTCCCTGTCTGTGGTACTTTCTTATAGCAGCCCGAATGGACAATGCCAAGTAGGTACAGTCCTTCTGCTCCTCCTCATAAGGGTATTAAGCCCAGCTTTATCTCCCTCAATGCCATTCCCTCTTTGTTTTCAATTTAGAAGAGAATTGCTTTCCTGGAGTGCCTTTCATCTTTGTTGTTTTGATAGGAGCACATTTGTAAGTCAATTTTAAAGTAAAGCTCTAGAACTTCTCCAATTGTTCTCTGCATGATGTACATAAATATACTAAGCATGTATAATAATATGCCATTTAATGCTGATGTCTGGTGCTGATATTCACACCGTAAGCTATCAAATCATACTGCTTTTCCTTTGTGCTTGTTCAGACTAGCAAAGCCTATTATGTATTTCATTCACAAACTAGCAACCATCCAAGGGAAATGACAAAAGGGAGATGCAAAATAAACAACAGATATTAGGTTGCAATCAAAGTTACTACTTTTGTTTATTATAAAAACCTTTAATTTGTTAAAATAATGGTTCTTGACCCTGGCTTTCCATTATAATCATTTGAAGAGCTTTTAAAATTATATTCATAAGAAGGCCCCACCACAGTCTAATTAAATTAAAATATCTAGTGGAAGGAGCCTGGACATCCTGTTAATGCTGCCGGGGATGAGAATCACTTTGAAGTACAGTACTCCTCCCTTACCTGCAGTTTTGCTTTCTATGGTTTCACTTACCTGTGGTCAAGCACAGTTCAAAAACATGTGAGTACAGTATAATAAAATATTTTGAGAAACAGAGAAAGAGAGAGACCACATTCACTTAACTTTTATTATAGTATATAGTTATAATTGTTCTATTTTATCATTAGTTATTATTATTACTCTCTTACTATGTCTAATTTATAAATTAAACTTTACCAAAGATATGTATGTATAGGAAGAAAACATAGTCTATATAGGGTTTGGAACTATCCATGGCTTTAGCTATCCACTGGGAGTCTTGAAATGTCTCCCCATGTATAAGGGGGGACTGATGTATGAACTAATGTATGTACTGTTAAAAACACCCACAAATAATATAATTGGAAAACATATGTTTATGGTTAAAAATCCTTAGAACAATTTATAACTAAAGAGAGTCGAAGTGGTAACAATTACTTTTTAGAGAGTGATATTGCAATGCTTCTCATATAAACAGTTTCTTTTATGTATTCCTCAATTTTCAAATCTTTATTTTATAGTAATGTTTGCTGAATGCTGTTACTCTATGAAACCATGAAACTGACAGATTCTTTTAAACTGTTGTGCAAACATACCACCTGAGTGCTTGTTCTTTGTTAGAAATGTGGCATGATGTACTATATCAGTATTCTTAGATTTTAATATGCACTTGAGTCATGTGGGGATCTTGTTATAAATGCAGATTCTTAATTCATCTGGCCTTAATCTTAAGGTCAGGGGTGGGGCCCAAGGCTGCAATTCTAGCAAGCTCCCAGATGGTAGCAGAGCTGTGGAGAAGACACTACGTACCTCCTCATGGATTTCGAGGCATATGCACATATTAAGGATTGTTATGTCTTCATGATGATTGACTCCTTTATTAGGATGTAATATTTCTCTTTATCATTGGTAATAGTCCTTCTTCTGATGTTTCTTGGTTTGATATTAATATAGCTACTCCAGATTTATTTTGATTATATTTATCCATCCTTTTATTTCCTATCTTTGTAACCTGTCTATATCTTTATTTTTAAAATGGGTTTCTTATATAATTAGTTTGCTTTTGCTTTTTAATATAGTCACACAAACTCTGTCCTTTAATGGGAACATATAGGCTATTTATATTTCATGTAATTATTGATACAATTTTATTTAAATCTACCGTCTAATTAGCTCTTTCCTCATTTGTCCCATTTCTTCTCTTTCCTTTTCTCTGCCTGCTTTTAGATTGAGTATTGTTTAGGGTTCCATTTTATCTCCAATATTGACTTAATAATTACAACTTATTTATTTTTACTTCTTTTTTGATGGATATCCTAGGTGACCAAGATAGCCCTAATATTCCCCTCAAATTCACTAAACTTTAGATTATAGACTCCTGACTCCCTGTTCTTAAAGCATTTACTTTAGAAAAGTCGCAACTGTAAATTTTTTCTCTGCCCCTCTGAGATGTAAATCTTCCGCAAGGACCTGGAAGTCATACCTTTGAAATGTAATCATCAAGAAAGATAGAGCCCCCTCTACCAGATTCTGTGTGTCAGTAGGAGCCTAACTTTGATATAAGTGACAAACAGCAGACACAGATGGCCTCATCACATTGACTAACCTCCCCACTATTGTCCTCCTTTAGCTCACCCCGGAATTTAAATATCCTGTTGCCTTTTGTTTCAGCAGAGTTAAGTTCAATCTTCCTTCCCTATCACAATAGTCTTGGATAAAGTCTTCCTTGCCACTTGAAGCAAGTGTCCAGTGCAGTTTTTTTTTTTTTTTTTTTACAAGGGCTTACACTATACATCTTTCCTTATCACAGTCAACCTTCAAATTGTATCTCTTTGTATATAAGAACCTTACAACAATTCCTCCTTCTCAACTCTTCTGCTGTCATTTTCATACGTTTCACTCTTACATGTATTATAAAAGCCATAATACGTTAAAACTATTTTTGTGACAATTATATTTTAGAGCAATTAAAAATAAGAGAAATGTCTTTTATATTTACCTTACTTTTTCCATTTTCTTTACTCTTCATTTCTTTGTGTTGATCTAAGTTTGCACCTGCTATCATCCTGCTTTTGCTTTAAGAACTTCTTTGAATTTTCTTGAAGAAGATTTCTGCTGGCATTTTTTAGCACTTGTTGTCTGGAAAAGTCTTCATTCTGCCTTAATTTTTGAAAGATATATTTGATGGATATAGAATTCTGCGTTGTTAGTTTTTCTCTTTAAAACTTCTGCTTTTAACACATGGTTAAATTTGAAAGACAAATTGTAATAACCCAATAACTCATTTTTTTTCCAATTTTTTTTCAGGGACAGCAAGCAAGGTGCTTGCTGATGAAACCAAGTGCCCTCAGATGTGAGAGGTGGAAGACAGCTGAATCCTGAGGGCCTAGATGGTGGGAGAGCATTAGATACCTTCTGGGTCAATGCCCCCCATCCTCCATTGCAAAGATGCTCTGTTGAAAATCCTGAGGGTGTTTCCTAAAGAGTGAAAGAATAGTGTGGGCCAGTGAAGCATGGAAAAGATTTCTTCAATTCCAGATCTCTATGTAATATGTTTTGATTTATAGTTTATGTAATTTTTTCCCACTGTTAGAATACAGACAACTTTCTTCAAAACTTTCTACATTTTATGTGGAAGCATAATACAGTCAGCCCTCCATATCTGTGAGTTCAGCATTTATGGATTCAACCAACCTTGAATCAAAAATATTCAAAAAATTCCACAAAGTTTCAAAAAGCAAAACTTGAATTTGTTGTGCAACAACAGGTACTATGTTAAATCCACGTGAATGAAGTAATGTGTAGGCATTGCATTAGGTATTATAAGTAATCTAGAGATGATTTAAAGCTTGCAGGAGGATGTGCATAGGTTAGGTTATATGCAAATGCTACACCATTTTATATGAGTGACTTAAGCATCTGCAGATTTGGGTATCCAAGGTGGGGGGGAGTGGTTCTTGGAACCAATCCTCCATGGATACGAAGAGACGACTATATATGACTTTTCTAATTTTCTAAAATGGAATTTCATTATTAACATACCACCAGTCTCATTATGTTTTTCGTGAAGGCCAGAATCTTTATGTAAGCAAAGAGAAAATAATTTACTCTGTAAAGTGCATAACTTTTGAGATATTAGCAACTTAACTTCTATACATATAAGCATTTTAATTAAACCATTGTATTCTTTTCCTATGAATGCTGTAACAAATTTCCACAAACTTGGTGGCTTAAAACAACAGAAACATATTCTTTCACAGTCTGGAGGCCACAAGTCCAAAGTCAAGGTGTCACAGGGCTGTGCCCCCTCTGGATGGTCTAGGGGAAAACCCTTCCTTACTTCTCACTTCTGGCTGCTTCTGGCTGGTGGTCACCTAACTCCAATCTCTGCTTCTTTCTTCTCATCACCTCTTCTATATATGTGTCTAATCTACTTCTGCCTTTTTCTTATAAAGGCACTTATGATAAAATTTAGGGCCCAACCGGAGAATCCAGGATAACCTCATCTCAAAATTCTAAACTCAACTACATCTGCAAAGATCTATTTTCCTTATAAAGCATAATAACATCTGCTGGTTCCAGAGATTAGAATGTGGTATCTTTGGTCATTATTCAGCCTACTACATCAATGTTATTGTATTTTTACTGTATGCAAACTTTTCTTGAAATCACTGTTCCTCTGGGTTAATAGAGAGTTATGAAGGCATTCTGTACCTAAAAGGAGGCTGATGGGCAGAGTTCTTTGAATCTAGGCCTTTAATCATAATAAAGCTAATTATTTATTGAGTATTTACGATGTTCTGGGATTGAGGTAACTTCCTGAAGGCTTTGCTATTGAAAAGATGGTCTGAGGACCAGCAACACTGGAATGGCCTGGGCGTCTGCTGGGAATGCATAATCTTGGGCTCCGTGCCACGCCTATTCAGTCAGAGTGCATTGTACTAAGGTTCCTCCTGATTTGCGTAAACAAAGTTTGAGAGAGCTTTTTGCAGTATTAACTTATTTAACCCTTGCAAATATTCTATAATGTAGGTATTATTGTCAGTACCTGCTTTATAGACGAGAACCACAAGGCTCAGAGAATAACTGGGTAACTTGCTTAAAGCCAATTAATCAGCAGGGGTGGGATCCCCTAACCCAGTCCAGCTCTGCCTTTCCCCAGAATGTGCAGTTAACTATCTATGATATCTCGCCTCTTCATATGGCAAACAATGGATGTTGATTCATTAGGAAATATCAAGAAAAGAGAAATATACTTTCCAGCAGCTCTTGTAAGTCCCAGGAGTTCCTAGTCAGCTCTATGTTTCCCCAAGCTATTCGATTATTCAATATCAGCCCTATGAGGCTCCCCTAAAACAGCATTTCTATACAATTTCTGCTCTAGATAAATTCTGTCAACTTGCTAACAGCATCAGTTAGCCAATTGCTTGAGTGTTGATTAATGAAATGACTTTCATTTTGCAGAAAATAAAAATAGTGCCAGTTAGAACCAGAACTCGAGTGTAATCCCTGCCATCTGCCTCCTGTTATCTGCATAGATGAAGAAACTGACAACACAGCACTGTATTGCAAGAGGGTAGAGGAATACTCACTGTCTATGAAAGGGGTTGCAAGGGTTCTGTTGCTTTTCTTGTCTCTTAATTACTTTATGTTTGCTGATTTAAATTAATGGTTTCTCAGAAGTGATATTAGGTGTGACGTCTTTATGTGAAGTGAGCATTCTCATAACTCTATCTGAGCATCGAAAATTGTTTTCTGCTCAAATCTCCTTCCACTCTAAATTATGGTCATGAATTCTCCACACTGTGATTATTAAAAACAAAAAAATATTTTTAAAAATAAATATTCATAACAAATTATAGATTAGATCTATTTTGTAAGCTGGGGATGACATTGAGGAAAAGGGCCAAGGTTCATCAAATTGGGTGTTATACCCACAGTGCCTCATTTACACCACAAATCAACCTTGCAAGGTAAAAATTATCTTCATTTTACAAAGGAGAAAACCAAGGCTCAGGACAGGTATCTCAGCCAGGGGCCAAGGTTACAGAGCCAGTAAATGGTGCAGTGTGCCTGGCTGTAGTGTTTCTATTCATTCCTTTAAATAACCAAGATTCAGTTCAGTATCCCCACATTAATCTTAACTAGTCTTTATCAGCTCACCTTGAAACGCAGCTTGGAGACAAACTCCTTCTCTATCAGTTACTTACTCCTTGACCTTCCGGCTGACTCAGGGTCAGGGAGCCTCTGCTGCTCATTTCTCAAGCGAGCTTTGGCTGTGCTGAGTCTCAGGTAGCGTGCTCGTTAGCTCTGTGAAAATTAATTTTCTATTCCAAGGAAAAGCAGGGTAATATAGTTAGTGTTTCTCATTCAGGAAAAAGGCTGTTCTCAACAGTGTGACAGAGAAAGAGGACGGCTGCAGTGGTGTGTGCCATGAAGAATATAACCACCCCTCCCACGATGACATTCTCGTCAACCAAAGAAAGACAGACTTCTCTTGGTTCACCTCACTCTTCTCTCGATTGACATATATTTACTTACTATTCATAGATAACCTTAGATCTAAGACTTACAGAATCTTCATTAAAGAGTTTTTATATTTCATACAAAAAGGTTCATCTTGAGCAAAATACATATGTAATTTTTGAGGAGATTTAAAATGGTGAGAATGAAAGGTCCCTTTCAGAAAGCTTGCTGCTTGGATATATCTGAGGTTTTGATGTACTGTGGAGTGAGCCCGCAGCCAAGCAGTTTGGAATTCTTTCCCACTGGTGAGAAGATTCATATTGAAAGATGGGGAAATGATCTCATCGCAGAAATCACAGTTGTAAGTTTGACTTACTCCTATTCCCCGAGGTAGGCAAAAATGTGATGTGAATTAAATAACCCTTAAAAGGAAAAGAACACACACATTTATCTGAAGCAAGAAAGAAGCAAAATGAATTCATATGCTGTGCAACTCGTTGTTTAAACACATTTTGAAGTTATGTGGTATTTTAGGAAAAAGCAACTAGGACAAAGTGTTTTTTTTTTTTTTTTATAAAGCCTTCAGTACCATGTAGGCAATAATTTTTGAACTTATACCAATGATAATAAAAATTACAATCTGGCTGTTTTTTTCTTGTCCCTGAAGATTCAATTAAAACTGGTTCGAAGCCGTATCTTAAGTGGAATGTGAAGCCCAACATTTCTTACAGTTTATCAGAGGATTCCTGGCTGCCTCCGGCTCAGTCAACTCTGGCTTTGCTTTCTCAGTCTTTCTTCATTTTAATACTTGTGCCCATTGCTTTCTCCTCCATCTCAACTCCTTCCCTTAATTTTCCCCGACAATAATCACATATGGCTGTTGTGCGCAGTGGACTTTTGCTGAAGAGTTGGCTAATACGGTGATGGAAGAGCAAAGCACAGCATATAACAAATTAAAATTGAAAGACATTGCTGTTATAAAACATTTTTTCTACCCCATCTGTTTTCTTGCTCCCTACCTCAATCCTCCAACCTCAGTTAGTGTTCAGCCATTATTTCTTTGAAGATATTTTCTCTCCGATCTCCTGGTATGTCCATCCGTTATGCATATGTTGGGGTGCTTAACGATGTCCCACATTTCTCTGAAGCTCTGTTCATTTTTCTTAATTCTTTTTTCTCTCTATTCTTCAGGTTTCCTAATCTCTATTGGTCTATCTTCAAGTTTATCTCCTATCTTCTTTGTGATCTATCTTCTAAAATGATCTAGCTTCCCTTTCATCTGTTGCTTCAGATTTCATAATCTCCACTGATCTATCTTCAAGTTTGTTGATTCTGTCTTCTGTCAATTCGAAGCTACTTTTGCACTTTGTTCTGGGCTGAATTGGGACACCTCCAAAATTTGCATATTGAAGTCTAACCCCCTGTACCACAAAATGTGACCTTGTTTGGAAGTAGGGTTTTTGCAGATGTAATTGGTTCAGATGAGGTCATACTGGATGGAGTAAGGTGGGTCCTTGATCCAGTATGACTGGTGTCCTTATAAAAAGGGGACATTTGGACACAGACACACACACAAGGAGATGTCCTGTGAAGAAGAAGGCAGAGATTGGGGTGATGCAGGAGAAGTCAAGGAACACCAAAGATTGCCAGGAAACCACCAGAACCAGGAGAGGCATTTCTCCTTCAGTAGGAAACAAGAATATTGACACCTTGACAGAGGACTTCCAGCCTCCAGAACAGTGAGAGAATAAATTTCTGTCATTTAAGTCACCTAGCATGTGGTATTTTGTTAGGAAATCCCTAGCAAACTAATACTCACACCTTTAGCAACTTTTTTTCATTTTAGTATTGTGCTTTTCAACTGCAGAATTTCCATTTGATTCTTTTTACAATTTCTACCTTATATTAATATTCTCTATTCGATGAATCATTGTGATCATGCCTTCTTTTAATTCTTTACACAGGCTTTCCTTTAATTTACATATTTATAATAGCTGCTTTGAAGTCTTTGCCTATGAAGTCCAACATCTAGATTGCTTCAAAGGCAATTTCTTTAGCTTGCTTTTTTAGCCTTGGGTGTGGGTCACTTTTCTTGTGTCTTTTCATGTCCTGTAATTTTTTTCTTGAAAAATGGACAATTTTAAATAATGTGTAGAGAATCTGTATACTGACTCTACTAACCCTTCCCCACAGGGCCTGTTTTTGTTTTTTGTTTCATCTGTTTGTTTTGAGACCCGGCTGAACTAGTTCTGTGACATCTGTTTCCCTGGCAGTGTGTAGGCTCTGATGTCCCTGCTTAGATTTTTTCCTCTCGTCTTTTAGTCCAGCTATGTCGGGGTGGGTCGAGTCAGCACAAGTCATTTACCAGTCAAAGGTTGTGCTTTAGTTTCTTAGTCAGTTAGAATTTCATCCTTTGTCATTGGCTGTATGTGTGGCTTAAGGACTACTTTCGTAGTTTAGGGATTTTGTGATTTTTTGCCTCACATTTAGCCAGGGACTAGTAGCTTGAAAATTTCCTCTCTAGTTAACCCTAAAAAGTTGCAGTTTTGATCATGCTCACAGTTTTCCAGGTCATTCGGGATGAGTTTGATTTTATTTTTAAACCTGCCTTCCTAGGCATAGCCACTAGGTCAGAATAGCTTATTTTTCAGTCATTGTATAATGTATGTGTATAGTATATGTGCCTGTGAAGCCTCTTGAACCCACAAGGCTTCTGCAATTTGCTGATGCATCTGTGTGTAGCTTGGGGAATGCTTTCACCTTTACTGCACGTCCTGCTCTGATCCTTCTGAGTCAGCGCAGCCTCTTGGTTGCACACAGTCTTTCCAAGCTCCGGGGTTCACTGTGACCTCTGGGAAGTTCTTCTTGGCTATTTCTTTCCCTAGATATTTTTTTTTGAAATTTCTGCTGCTTTTCCATTGTATTTGTTGATACTAGTATCATGGAACTACCAGCTCCTCTAAATTGCTCACCAATATTCTTGTCCTGCCGTTCCTGAAATAGAGCTTCTGTCCACAAGTGGGACTTGGGTGGGGGAAGAAAATCTCAGTCCCCTCCACCATGCCCGCCGGGAAGGGAACTTATGCAATTCAGCACTGGGTGTTGAGAGAACTAATGGCCTGATCCTGAAACCATAGCCTTGGACTGGGAGCTGGGAGTGGAGATGGTACCATCTTCTTGGATTCACTTCCCTTGTGTATAGAATCTATTATCAACCCATAGAGCTGGGGGTTAGGGTAGAAGTAGATCATGGTTCCAATGCTGCAGACTCTTACTGAAATTTAGTAGACTTTTTTTTTTATATAGCCCAAGAGCTTTGTTTTGTTGCTGATTTTTTAAGTAACTACAAAAATTTAAGTCACATTTGTTCAGCCATTCACATCCATATCCAAATCTTCTTCCACATGTAGTTCACAGTCAACTCTACTTTGGTGGGTGGGCCAGGATTGTGTGGTTTTTATCAAACTCAGGAAAACGAGACAGCATCTGCTAAGTTTAGATACAATACCCTAACATTGTTTGTTTCTTGTTGTGTGTTTTTTTCTGTTTTCCTGGTATACTTTTTTCCCATCGTTTATTTTTTCACCTTTTGATTGAAGTATACATATGGAAAAGTACACTTATTATAAAATGATTAAATTTCAGAAACTGAAAATGCCCATGTGATGAGCAGCCAGTTAGCTTTGCTGCATACTCTTATGACTTTTCCAGAGACTTCACATGATTTTTTAAAAAATAATTTTTCACTAGTTAAATGGTCATTGTACTGAGAGTACATGAGGCCTATCATATAGTCATTATAGAAGTCCTGCATGGCCATTTAATTTTTACTAATTATCTCTTTTACTTGATATCCAGTGTCCCACCAGGCAGTTGGCCATCCTGCCTGACCTCTTTTCTTCTCCTTCCTCACTTTTTATCCCATTCCAAACAATTCTTGCTTTTTTGAATGCATAGTAACTTAGCTGTCTTGTTTTACTACTCCTAATCCTCCTTTCCAAACAAAAATGGCCCACTGAGAGGTTTACCAAACAAAATTAGTTCCCCTCTTCCAGGACTAATTCTGAAATACAGGTCTTAAATTAACAAAATTCTATTACCTGGTATATTGTATTGCTTGTTTACTACAACCCTAAATGGCTGTGAAGAGACAGGCACTGTGCAGGGGCCAGGGTAGGAAGAGGGTCCTGCACCTGAGAGGCTCTCAGTCTTCCAGGGGAGACAGACATGAGAATAACCCATGGCAACTGTGTGCAAAGGCTAAAATAGGAGTATATGCAGGGGCTATGGGGTCCACTCCATCTCTGGGAGTCACACAAGGTTTCAGAGAAGGAGGCAAGAGCATTCCATGCAAAGGAGCTACAAGAAGGCCAAGAGGAGTGAAGCAGTGAGGTCCAAGCCATTACAAATTGTTCAGTGAGAACATAGGGGACAAGTGTAGGGATGTGGTGATGAGAGACTACAAAGGTGGAAAGAGACATGAAAAATGTGTTAACTAGGTGTTTCAGATTCCACCTCCCTAATTAGATGTGGTTTAACCAGGGCTGACTCCTATTGGTGGAAGCCTCCTGTTAATTCAATGTGTTAGACTCCACTGGACATAGTGAAAGCTTTCCATAAATAATTGCTTAACTATTGCCTGGAATGTTGGCTCTATTCCTAAGTTGGCAATTAGTATCTCACATCATAAAGAGAGTAGCCAGACACCCCCACCCCAGGACTTTCTAAGAGGTAGCTAAGCTGGTCCTTTGAAAGTCCTGCTATTTTTTCATCCAGCTTATATAATCAAAAGACTAGATCCTTAAAGGAAGTTCATTGGAGGAATCCCTGATAGGTGGGATGGCAGCCTAGAGATGGTATGAGGGTCTGCTTTGGATCCTGGGCAAGGGATGGGCACCAAGAGAACCAACTGGAAAGATTGGGAGTACTTCCAGGAAGGGGATCCTGGTTTCTTAATCGTTGCCTAATGCTTACACAACACTTACTATGTGCCAGACACTGTGGTCAACACATTATTATGTATATTAAATCATTTAATCCTCACAGAAACCATGCAGTAATGGTATCTGGGTTCTCCCATTTTACATCTGGGGCACTGAGACTTTTTCAAGGTAAATGAAAGACTCGGGGTTCAGGTCTGTGAGTCTGGCTGCTGTACTACCTCTCACAGTGGGGGGCTGCTCAAGCCATCTTGAAAGAACCCACCCAAAAGAGCTATTTGCTGGGATGAAGGAAGCCTGGCCTGTGAAGAAGCACAGCTGAGTAGGACCATCACAAGATGTGAGAAAGGGAGGGCATCGCCTACCAAATAGGGAAGAGAAGAAGAGTGGAAGAGAGAAAGAATGGACCACACTGGAGACATGTGGACAATGGGTCTTGCTTGCACCAAGGAACAGGAGAAATTTTGATGTGTAATAATAGACGATAACTCCAGTGACTAAAACTGTACCCTAATTGTCATTGGGATTCCAGACACTCACATTTAACATCCCTGTCCCTTGCAATCATCTGCCTGAATCAACTGATACATTCAGGAGTTGGATAGAGGAAGATTTGAAATACAGCACTGTTTCAACTTTACAGATACAGATGGTTGGAGAATGGGGCTTCTGTTGTACGGCACATGGCTTTGCTAAAACCTTACCCAAAATTCACTTGCCCATCCCATTACAGGCAGAGCTGGACAACTTGTTCAAGGAGTAGTGAGGGAGGCAGAGGAGAAGTAAGGCCTTCCTCCAAAGGACATTTTTCCCACTTGATCTGGGAGGAGTAGACAGTAAGAGATAGAAAAGTGATGGAATTTGAAATTAACCAGAATCTGAAAGTGATCAGAAAACTACGGAATCCTGCACAAATACTGGCAAAAAGTCGGAATAAGAATGTGGAGAGAGTGTGTTCAAAGGCAGGAGTTGGTTGGTGTAAAATAAAGTGATTCCCTGAAACCTAGGAGTTCAGTCCATTTTGCACTCAGTGACATTTGCACAGAGATCATTTGTACTCATCTTCCACATGGGGAGAGGATGCCCAGCTCTCACTTGTTCCTAAGTGTGAACAATTGTTCCTCTTCACTTATTTATTTCACTTCATTATTTATTGATGGTATTTATGCTCTCCCCCTTCCCAGTTCTCCCATTGATTGCAATGTTATTCAAGTTAATTTTCATAAATAAATTATTCCAACAATGGATTAAGTATAAATTAGTTGACATAATTGTGCATCCATTCTGGTAAATACAAAATGTGACATTAAGTATTTTATGCTAACACAAGCTCTTGGTTTCTCTGATCATTAAACTTTTCTGAATAATAATAAATCACATCCTCCTCATTATCCTTTGGGTTCTTTTAAACTCCATGAATTTCAGTGGAGAGTTATAAAAGAAAATAAAAAGAATTCTGAGCTAGAATCCTGTACGGGAGGCAACAAAATAGAAAACACACACACTCACAGCTTCCTTTCTTAATGAGAGCACTTTTCATTCCCATCAGTGGATCATTTTTCTGCCTTAATTTTGAGGCACTTCCCAAAACAGCAAGATTGAATACAGTCATTTAAGAAATTCAACCCTCGAAAATTGGTAACTACCTTCCATACCATAATTCAATGTAAATTTGGGGCTCAAAGATTATCCCAAGGCTAAAACAATTTATTGCAAAGATACATTGCATAGGGAGGATTCTTGATCATTGTCTTCTTATCGTTTCCCCCTCATCTTTCATTTACTCCCTTATGTTTCCACCTGTCCTCCTTCCCCTCTCCAACTTTTCCTTCTCTTCCTGCTTCATGCTGTCAGCAGATCCAGACTTGCAGGATCCTTAGTTCCCAAGACCTTGAAGAGAGAGTGTCCTTTTCTTGGGAATTCCAGCTAGGCCCTTGGAAGGCTTTGCCTGGCCTGGCTCAGGTCATGTCCACATGTTTGTGATGTGGCCTGAAGGATGTGACTCTGATGGGCCAGGACATGGTTAAGGTGTAAACCTGGGGAGTTGAGAGGGGGAGTCACAAGGACTGAGCAGCAGGAAGGGGTGGTTCCTGAAAGCATCAGAAGGATTCTCTTGCCAAATAAAGCTGGCAAGAAAGAACAATAGAATACCTCTACAGTTGTCCTGTGTGTGTGTGATCTAGGTGTTATGCTAAGAAAGCCCTTTCCCAGCACAAGTGTATAATATTTTTATGTTTTTGCAATTATATTTAATGAGATAGAATTTGTTTTGGGGGTGAAGTAGTGGTATCTTTTGAACCTATTTTTTTTAAATAGGCAATTTCTGAAACTATTTCTTGATTAATTCATCCTTTCTCAACCGATTCTGACATCTTTTTTTGAAATTAAACTGCCCTATATTCATTCACGCAGGGCAAGCAGAGGACCCATCTCTCTGCTGTTTGTTACAATGTCCTGCATGTCAGGAAAGCACCACAGCTGCTTTCTGCATCCCCCACCCCCTTCTCCTTGTTTTGTTTTTGTTTTTGATTGTGCTTTTGGCTGATGTTACTTTTCTGTTGAATAAATAGGAGCCGAACGTGTGCACCACGTAATGGGTGTATCTGAAAAGCAACGAAATGAAAGGAACAAGGTTAGAGCCACTTAGCCCTTCAAAAAATGCCTGGAGAAGCTGTCTCCATCTCTCTTGGTGCCAGCACACTGCGGAGACTTCCACCAGGGCAGGGGCCACCAATCTAAGGGTTAGGAGCAGACCGCTACCAGTGGGGTAGCTGTCTCTACCACGGATGGGGGGCTGCGAGTAACGTGGTCGGTGTAACCCTGTGTGTCACAGTCCTCTAGGCATTCTGGCAGCTGGATTTCGACACTGAGATTGTGGCCCTCCAGGTAACAGTGTGGATCTGGAAAAAGTAGAGGCTTTCCTTTTTTGATGCGGTTGGTCATGGAAAGAACAATTGGCCAAACGGGGCTGAGACTTGGTATATGTGGTTTGGCCGATCTGCACATGGAAGAAATTTCACCCAGACTCCATCTGCTTGCACAGCATCTGACCTGCGCAGCTGTCTTTCCTGTCCTTGCTTCCCTTCTTGTTCCCTCTGAAGGCAAAGTCCTCTTTGGCATCGACCGCCAGGAGGCGACATGTTAGGTCTTGCACCGGCGCGGGGCTCAGGACCACCGCCTTGGCCAGGACCAGGGCGGCCCGCAGGAGCCTGGGGAGCCTAGGGCGCAGTCATGGTCTGCGCGGAGCGGAGCGCCCAGCGCGCAGCTGCAATGAGCTGTGCAGGGGTGGAGGGGGCCTAGCAGCGTCTTATGGTGACTCCCCAGTTTTGTTCTCACAGCCCCCAAGATACCTGGGGATCCCAATAGCCATGAGCCCACCTTGAGATCTCCTCTCTCTGCAGACCACTGTTTGGCTAACCAAGGAAGTTTTATTATATGTCCATTTCTTTATCCACTTCAAATCAACTTAAGATAGACATATGTATAGGTTTTTTTCTCCCCAACTCTAGCAAATAATATAAATTGGGAGTAAAGATTTTCCTTTAGGTATTTTAAGAAATAAGAAATTAATTTAAAATAAGAACATTAGATAAATACTCCATGATGGAAATAACAGTAGGTACGAAGTCAGAACACTCCTATTCTAACTCTGAAGTCTGCTTGACTTTGGGCTCATTGCCCAAAGCATTGGTTTCCTCATCTAAAAAGTAAGGGTAATGCTATGACTTACAAGGTTATTCCGTAGATTAAATGAGACTCTCTGAGCGTCCATTATCAATCTGGCAATATGCTAACATTGATGAGTCAATGCTCAATTAGTTGTAACTCATTTTTAAAGCCATAAAATTACCCTCACATATCACCATAGCCAAACTCTCTAAATATAGGAAATGATATAGTAAACAATTTAACATTTTTTATTCATGTTAATAAAACATTCCCTACATCTGTTCTAGCACTATTTATGGTGCCACGCAAATCCATGTCTGTGAATTTCAAAAATTAATGGAGGACAAGTAAGTTGATAAGATTGTAACTGCCTGGCTCATTGTAGAAGTTTCTCCAATGGATGTTATTTTAAGATGTAATCAAGACAATTAAAATAGGTGCTAAAAATGTGGTATACTCTCAGCAATAAATATTTTGGCTGTATTCCCTATGGAAGAATTAATTTTAAAATTTTAAATTGTTTTGTGTCTGTAAGCCTCATGCAAATGGATTTATTTCATTCATTTTGCCTATTTTGTAGTCGACTTGAAACTAGCTTTCCTCTGCCTCATCTATCTTTTCTCCCTGAAGGGCATGCATAACCGTTTTGAGTGGCAGAAAGGTGTGAACACACCAAAGGAAGTGTGGATTCCTGCAGTTTTCGGTAGTGACTGGTCAGAGGTTGCTTCCCTCTCAGGGCCCTTCACTTTCATCTGTGGAAGGGCAACAGCAGCACTTAGGTGTTGTCTATACACAAATTTACATTTTCAAGGCAAAATTATGTATGCGGGCACTTTTATACTTTTTTAAAATGCAAGTTGGATGTGAATGTGAGTTTGGTCTTTTTTGGATCTCTTTTGTGCAGGACAGACTCTAGGGTAACCCCTGAGGTCCTAGCCTCTTGTATTCAGTCTCTCCTGTGATCTCCTTCCCTTGAGTGTGGGTGTGGTTTGTAAGTTGCTGTAGCCAATAGAATGTGGCAAATGTGAGGGGGATCTATGTGATTATATGTATGTGGTTTTGTGGTTATATTCCATAAAACTGTAGCACTGCTTAGCTGGAGTCTCTTTCTTCTTTGCTGGCTTTGAACGTGCAAGCTGCTGTGAAGTAAGCGGCCATGTTGGGGAAGCCCACGTGGGAAGGAACTCCAGGGCAGTCACAAACAGCAAAAATATGAGGCCTCATTCCTACAGCTACATGGAATGAATTGTGCCAACAGCCTGAGACAGCTTGGAAGCAGATCCTTCCCCAGTTAAGCCTCTGATGAGACTACAGTCCCAGGCAGCACCTTGATTTTATCCTTTTGAGACCCCGAAGCAGAGGTCCCAGCTAAGCCATGCTTGGGCTCCTGATCCACAGGAACTATAGATACTGTCCACAGAAACTGTGGGTAATAAATGGTGTTTTAAGCTGCTAAGTTTGTAATTATTGATTATGCCTCAATAGATAACTTATACATTTTTCCCCAAATTTGTTTTCAGATCATATGTCCCATTGTTATCATCTGATAAACTGAGTTGAAATAAGGAATTGTCTTAATTCTTAATATAATACAAATAGTTGCTATCAGGGGATACATAATAAGTCCACATTTAGGGGCCGATGATACAGTAGAAAGTATACAAAGCACTGGTCTGGGATTCAGGTTTGGCCTTTAAACATTTTCTGCCCAACCTGGGAGGTTCTAGGCTCAGCTCTGCCATCTTATGTCATTCTCATTCTTGGACCCTTCTAGTTGAACAATTTAAAAATTATAAGTTTGAACCGGATATATTTTAAGTTCCATTGTAGCTGTAAATTCTATTATAGGCTTTCAAATTATAGCTCTAAGAGTATAACTTTATTACCTCTCGTTATCTGTTACATAAACCTCTTATTTATTTTGGAATTACTGATGCTCATAAGTGCCTGGTTGGGATTAAAAGGGCCTTACTTAACAACTGAAGAGAGCACATTAACTTCTCAGTGGAAGCCAGCTGATTAATTTACACAATATTTTTTTAAATCTCATCTGTTTTGTTAAGCTATTATGGAAGATCTATCAGCAAGAATATGACACATTAGATACAAACTGTTAAGTATAAATAGATTTTCTCAATTCATTACCATATTAAAGTGATACCTTTTTTTCCAAGTTGAAAAATTTGAAATGTCTAGCCTTTATACATTTTCTGCCCAAAAAATCAAAAAAGAAAGAAAGAAAAGAAGAAAAGGAGAAAAAAAGAAAATTTATTTGGACCACATGAAGAAATTAAAAATAAATCTAATTAGTTAAACCTATTTATTTTATTCTTTAAAAAATGTTTCATGTATCACACTTAGAATAGGCAATCTTGTTGCCTTACTTGTGTTATACGTTTGTGTGAGACCCTATCCAGTAGATGTCAGCAAAGTAACCTTAAAAATTATCACAAGGGGCTTCTCATATTAGCTTTATAATCACTTCTAGGTAAATGATAATGACTTTTCTTTCTATAGAGAAAGTTGTTACTTCAGTATGTCTACAATGAAAGAAAGAAATAAGAAAGAAAGAAAAGAAAGACAGACTTCCTGACTGAAAAAAATCTGCTTTCTCCTCCTTTTTTCCCCTCGTGTAATAAAAAGTCCATTCTGAAATATTATATATAAAACTATTACAGCCTCATGGTTTCTTTCAGACACAATAAAAATAACCAATAACACAGGGTATCTTGTGTACCTGGATAGCACTAACAGGAGATATTATGATGTCATGTAAAGGGTTTAGGACTTAGGTGGACATGTGTGTATCTATCTATCATAGTCTAAGAAACCCAGATGGTGATGTCTGAGCTGGAAACTTTCTGGAATAAACAGCACAGCCACATAACAGCATTGAAACAGAACAATCAACTTTTTGAAGGAGTTGCACTATAAGTTTCAAAAATAGATAAGTTGGGCCTGATCAACCCAAACCAAACCATCAGGTGCATCATAGACTAAATCCAAACTCCTTTAACTCCAGCTCATCAGATCCGTGAGTTCCAAGATAACACCACGGATGAACTGATCCAACTGTAACTCCAAAGGGGTCCTGTGTTCTAAAGATGAGATGCCTGACTATGCCAGAGACTCCCCAGTTTACAAATTCTGACTATTTCCTTCCTGTCCCGTCCTATGACTAATTTCAGTTCAGCCTCAAAAGCCTTATAAACACCCCTTGCCTAACTCGTCCCTTTTGAGACACACCATCATTTCCCTTAGTGTTTGGTCTCTCTTGCTGCGGCAAGTAATAAAAGTCACTGTTCTCTACGGTGTGTTCCTGGTGGTCTTTGACTTATAGGCATCAACACACATCAACACACCTGTGTAAACCTCTCAGATCAAGACACAGCATTGCCATTACCCTTGAAGTCCCCTTTGTGCTGCTTCCCATTGATTAACCTTCCTGTGATAACCACTATTCTGACTTCTATCATTGTGGATTATTTATGCCTGTTTTAAACTTTTTATAAAAATAATCTTTGTGTCTGCTTTTGTTTAGTATTATATCTTTGAAATTCCTCAGTTTGTGTAGGCAGCAGTAGTTCATCCATTCTCGTTGATGTATAGCATGCCATTGTATGAATTTACCACCATTCATTTAGCCACTCACTGTTGGCCATTTGGGTAGTTTCCAATTAGGTGCTATTACAATAATGCTGCTCTGAACATTCTGGTACCTGCCTTTTGGTACATATGTGTGTGCACTACGTTAGTTGTGTGCCTAGAAGTGGAATTGTAGAGTCTGCATTTGTTCAGCTTTAGTAATTACTGAGAAACAGTTTTCTAAGGTATTTATACCAGTTTATCCTCCCATGAGCACTGTATGAGGCGGTAGTTCTTATCACTTTCTCATATGAAGTTAAAATTCTAGATGTTTGGGACCTGTCCCAGAGCAATAAAATTAGAATCTTTGTGGGTGGGGCTAAGGACTCTGAGTTCTTAAATGATTCCTAGGCAATTCTAATGTGCAACTGGGGCTCGTAACCACTGATCTAAAGGGGTCCTAGACCAGCAGCACTGTACAACTATGGAAGTCTCTACCTTATGGGGAAAGGGCTTCTCAATGCATCAGAAACACCCAACATGAACTGAGTTGAGTAGGATCTCTTTGCCGATACAGGGTCCACACTTGGAAGGCCGCTTATCTAAAGCAAGTCCAGGGTAGGTGCTCTTTCTCTGTTTGGTAAATGTTGTATAATTAACATGTTAGCTCTAAATGGAAATGTTTTTCACTTAATAAAATCTGAAGAAATTAAATAGTGCTATAGAGCTACAAATTTTGAATCAAAAACAAAGATTGACAACTCGATTCATAAGTTATCAATAAACCATTTGGATAAAGAGATGACTTTTAATCTAAACGGAATAAAATAATTTCTATAAAGTATTAATATTCTTTTAGACATAGACTTCATAATGCAGACAGATCCCTGTTTTCTGTGATCCCCTTAGTTAGTTTTAGCCATTCTGTCATGGTGTGGCGGTATCTTTTGTGGATTTACGTTGCATCTTCCTGATAATCAATGATACTGAGCTCCATTTTACATATTTATTACCTATTGAATATCTTTTTGTGTGTGTGTGTGAATTGCCTCTTCAGTCTCTTGCCCTATGGGTTGCCTATAGGAAGGCTTTCAGATTTAGTTTCTGTATTAGATCTGGATTTGAATCCTAGCTTTGTTACTTACCAGCTGTGTGATATTAGGTTGGGCTGGGGACCATCAGTCTGCCAAAGAGGCATTTAAAAACACAAACATTTTACAACAGTCTTATGTACAATTTCAGTGCTAATCAAGAATCATTTTTAGTTATAAATAAGGCAAGTTTCTAAAAATATTTATTTGTCAGAGTTCTGTTAGATTTTGTTTTTCTGAATCCTGAAAATCTTTGAGTGTCAAGATAGTCAGCTGTTTGTTCAAATTTTTTGTTCCCTGATGTCCCTCAGAATGTTCCATGGCTCCATGGGGTTTTCTCTCCCCCAGGCCTGTCTTCCTCCTATCTTCTGTGGTCAGAAAACTGAGGCTTAGAGATGCTCAACAATCCGGCTGGGGTCCACCACTCCTAGTAAGTGCTAGTGTATGGGACTCAACTCAGGCCTGCGGGGTTCAAAGCAGTAGACTGAATATGCGTGACACTGTACTGCCTCTTAATAGAACCTCAAGCCTCAAGGTGTGAGTTAGAAAGGATGTTGTTAAGCTACTGCTAAGTTTGAGACACACTTAGGCCTCAAAATACCATACTATGGACTCTAGTCCTTGTACCAAGTCTTCCTTTCTATGGCTTGCATTACATAAATATATACACTCACCTGCTATGTCTAAGTCCACATTTACTGAGCATCTACTATGGGCATGATAAATACAATGATGAATAAGGTAGACACAGTTCTTGTCCACATGGAGCTCACTGTAGACAATTATCACAAAGGAGATTTAGAAGGCCCACAGAAATGTGATAGAATGAATATATATCTATGTTTGGTGGTGATTTTTCTTTTCCTTTTCTTTTCTTTTTTTTTGCATGAGTACAAAACCAAGGACTATTGAGTTCAGGGTCCTTCAGGGTCCCACCCCTTCTTGCCTTTTCAGTGACTTTACTTGATTTACTGCTCCAAAAATTTTTTCCATTTACTTTTTCTTCTCTTTTATTAATATATAATATTTTACATATTTATGGGGTTGATGCCCACATGTTTGTAACATGCATAGAATGGGTATCGGGGGTATCCACCAACTTGCGTGTTTATCATTTTTATGTGTTGGTATCATTTCAAGTCCTCTTTTCTAGTTACTTTGAAATATATGTAATATTGTTGCTAAATATAATCACTCTAGGCTGCTATCGAACGTTAGAACTTATTTCTTCTATCTAACTGTGTGTTTATTCCTTATCATTATTTAAGCATCCAAGTTTCTCCTCTCTGTAAAACAAAACAATGCCAAAGAGCAAACCTCCCTCCACGACTCTGCACCCTCCATGTGGGGGCCGGGGCAGGTGCTGTAACGGGAGCAGTGGGAGGGTGCAGGGTCACGGAAGTTTTATCTTTGGCGTTTGTTGCTTTGTGTTACGGAGGGGAGGAGCTTGGAAGCCTAGGTATTCACAGAGCGGCTCTGGAGAGCGCATCCCACCCTGGTCCCCCACGTTCCCTCGGTCCGGTGTGCTCAGTCTGCTGCTGCTGCCGGTTGACTGAAACAACGGCAGTGGTGCCTTTAAAGGATGCTTGTCAGGCTTGACCCGTCTCATTTCTTACATCACATGACATGGCTGAACATGCTTTTATTCTTCTTGCCATTTTTCCTTCTCCAGTTCTTTCCTGTGACTTCTCGGTCTCCTTGGGTGTTCTCTGACTTCAGCTGGTGTCTCCGGATACTGACCTAGAAACTCCTCCCTCTGGATACGCTCTCCATGGGCATCGTCTCACTCCATTTCCGCACCACCTGAGTCTCTCTCTCCGGCATCGATGGCTCGCCACCGAGAGTCAGACCCGAACGTCCAGCCCTGCCTTAGACACGTCCACGCAGACGTCCGGCGGGACATCTCAGGCTCCACACGGTTCCATTCATTATCTCCACCCTTTGTTCTGCTTCGCTGTCCCCTAAGTCAGTCAGTGGCACCACATCCAAGAAGTTGCGAGTCATCTCGAATCCTTCTTTTCTTTCATCCCCCTCGCCAAACCAATCACAAGTTTTACCTCCTGAATGTCTCCCCTGCCTCCCCGCCACCGTGTCTTGCCTCCTTTACTGACACAGCTTCCCAAATGCTCTTATGGCCACCAATATTGTTCCCAACCACACTAATTTTCCTACAGAACCTGGAGTTATCTTTCTAAAGAGCAGCTGGATCACGTCCCTGCTCTGTTTAGAACACTGCAATCCTCAGGAGCAATCGCAAGCCCGTTATCGTGAGGTGTGAAACGATTTCTCATCCACCCCTGGCTTCCCCCTGTCCCGTCTCTCCTCATCCTGCTCCTTTGCACTCTGCCCTGCGACTGCAGTCAACCTGGATCTCCTTCTCAGCTCTGCTCTTTTGCCCTCGGGCTTTTCTCTCTTGTAACACTTGCTTCTTCCTGCCACACTCCATGATCTTGCTAACTCCTGTTTGCTCCTCAGTTCTCAGCTTAGCTCCCACTTCTTCTAGCAGGATTCCTCCTTTTATTCCCCACTGGCTTGGGTTAAGTGACTTATCCGTGTGTTCTCACAGCTCCTCGCTGATTCTTCTCGGAGCTGTGAATTAAAATTCACAGTGTGCTTACCTGTGATTACCTGAGGGCAGGCATGGGGCAGTATTTGTCAGGCTCTCCGTTTTCCCCCTAATATCTAGCTCAATGCAGAAAGAATGCTTAAGAATTGTATGTACATTATTCATTCCAACTATCTAACTATATTTAAAGTTGGTCAAATATTTCTATACAAACTTTTTCTTTTTAAAGCCAAATGTAGGCGTTCCTCAGTTGAGAGGTAATGCCTCTCTAGATGCCTACCAGACACCATTAGTTTCTAGCTATTGTTATTTTACTCCTTCTTTTTCCTCTGTTTTTCTTTTCCAACTCTCCTGCAATTAGAGAAGCACGTGATAAATTGCTGGACTGACAGACCAACCAATATATTTTTGCATTCTCTGCAAGGAGCAAAATTGGAGACAAAATTCTCCACCTTTACAATTGTACATAAGCAGTGTGGAGGTCATAGCAGGCTGTAGAATCCCAGGTGCATTTTTTATGTCTTTCCCTGTGGGGATTTTGGAGGCTCTTGGGCTTCTTCTCTGAGAAATGTCATTCTGTCAAAGGACAACATACCAAAAAGGCCACAGGATCTGGTCTCCGATGGTGACACCAAGGATTGCTTTGTGGATAAGCTCTGTGTGTGTGTGTGTGTGTGTGTGTGTGTGTGCACTGTCACATAATTGCATAATTGTAATTTCACATAAATTTCCAAGAATCCAATCTTAAACTTTTAGGAATGTGGTTAATATACTTAATTTTAACTTTCCCCTAATTGCATCTCTCTAATTGCTATTAGCAATTGTCCACAACTTTTACCCAGCTAAGAACTTTCCAAAGGATTTTCTGTGAAAACTAGTCCCTTAAGATGCTCATCTAGATGAAAGTCCTGAATTCAATAAACATAGGTGCTGCATGTTCTTTTTTCTGTTTGTGAGTCACAGCGCACATGAGCCTAGAGCAGGCTCTGTGATGTGTACGGTCACTTGTTTGACTCAGCATTTCTTACACATATTTAACAGCAGAATTCTTTTTTTTCTGATTGCAGTGACATTATTTTAGTGGCCCTCCAGGCCCCAAAGAGCCTCTTTTGATGGTGCTGTCACTCAGTCACCATCTTCACTGTGGAGTCCTAATCACTTGATTCTGTTCTATAGATCACAAAGATTCCTTCAGATGATCTCTTCTTCCATTCCTTCATATTAGGTTATATGTTCTGAAAGCGCATCCATCTTTCTTTAGTACTTTGAGGTGGCATATTCTGGTCTCCTATATTGTCTTCAAACCAGGTCGTTTCTTCTTCTCCATTGTCATTAATGTTTTCATTATCCTCTTATTCCTCTTAGCACAGTGAGGGCATAACATCCTATCTTTCAGGCCCGGGGATGGGAAATGGCAGGCTGGTACCAGGAAAAGAGAAATCATCTTCCTGGGAGTGGCAGGCACCCAAGCCTGACCTGCTCGAAACTGCAGGCGAACCTAACCCTTTGTGTCTGCTGGGAGAGCTTCGCCATGGACCACACACCACCTGACGCCAGAGGCAGAAGCAGGAATGGAAGATGAATTCACAGCGTTAGGCTGAACAGCTCTTGCAGCAATCCTTCCCACGATGCCAGTGAAGATGGCCGAGGTGACGATATCACTTCAACCACATCAGTCTCTTCTGCTTTCTCATTCATCTTGCAATTTTCCTGCAGCCTTGCTCTCTTGGTCCCTGTCTTGTGTTTCCTTGAATATGACCATAATCTGGCCTCCTTTGATGTTTCAGGAGTATCATGTTTCTGTTCAGGATAAGCACGCTGCTGAAGCCTCAGAAAAACTTCTGTTTTCTTGCCGTCAGTGCTCAAATTGAGTTGTTGGCCCCAGGTCCTCAAAGTGTCTCGACACACATTATTAATGGGAGGCAAAATGGTGGCAAGAGAAGAATTGGCATTTTATGCCTAGCTTTTGGGGGAGTTTTGAGTTGTTTATTTGTTGGAAGTAGATGAACTTCATTGTGTTTCCTAGGCTTGTTCGGTTTGACATCAGAAGTTGAAGAAACGGTGGATCCCATTTGTTGTTCTATATTTGATTTGTCTCTAACTGGAACCAATGTCAAAATCACACTTTCCTCATCATTTGTTTCCTCCTCAGAGACATTCTTCTTGCTTCTTTCGTGATTTGAATCTGACATTTTCAGCAGCACCTAGGGGAAGGCAAAGCCAGCAATGTTAAAGATATGGGCAGTTCACTTCTTTTAATTTGAACAACAGAATTATTTTTCTTGAAGTTTATTAATTTGCTGTAGGATACAGTTTGAAAAATATCTATTAGACCCCTTTGGCTTTTTATTTCTGCTTTGTAGCACTCCTTGTACTAACCAGATCCCGGCCTTTATTAGCAATTATATAAATATTTATAGTAATAATAGCTGACATTTATTGAGTGTTACTGTGTCCATTTTTCTAAGAATATATGTATTAGCTCATTAACCTTTCCAACAATCCTATGAAATAGATATTATCATCATCCATATTGTGTAGACAAGAAAACTGAGACACGGGTAGGTTGTCTAAGGTCACACAGCTAGAGAGTGGTGGAACTGGGATTTGAACCCAGGCAGTTAGATTTAAGAATCTGGGCTCAGTACCATCCTTGGTGACTTACCTACTTTATTTGCTTTTACTGTATGTCCTGAGCCTGAATTTTCCACAGTGCCTGGGAAATGATAGGCTTTATGAATGTATGATCCCACATTAATGCTCTAGCATTCTGTGTTTGTTAAACAAATCGACTTTCATCCCATCTATATCATTCCTAACAATGTAGTCGCCTGGAATGGGCTAAAACAATGACCACCCTCCTTCATCCACCTTCTCTCAAAGCCAGCTCTTCTGGCTAGTTAAGGAAACAGAGCAGGAATTATATAGTAGTATAAAGCCAGCACATGGTGGGGATATTCAAATAATCCACCAGAACACAGATTGAAAAACATGCTTTAGTCATGGGTCACAAAACAAACACAGACATCACAAAACAGGCTGCCAGAGGATGACAAACATTTGAATATAAATTAAAAGAAGCTTTGCAGACACAGCATAACAAAAAGCCCAATTAACAAAACTAACCATATGCTACCACCAGAATGGTTGGACACAGTGTAAAGCACACATGCACATGAAATGCAAAGAAATCTTGGATGAAACAGCTTCATCAGAGAAACTGGAACCACTGCCAAACTAGACGCTGCAGTGATAAAAGAGATTCTCTGGAGAGTCACTTTAAATGTCCCCCAATAAAATAGCTATTAAAGGTATACATACCCCGAAGCATTGAACAAATAGCTATAGAAACTAAAGCAAAACAATAAGCTTTTGAGTCTATTTTATTATTTTTTTCTGCATTGAATCACCACAGATCTTGATTTATTTAGTAACGTTCTTAAAGGTGTAATATTATAGACTAGCGGTGAAGAGCATGAACTTTAGAATCAGACAGGCTGCAGTTCAACTCCTAGCTGTGCAGTTGCTAATGGTGAGAGTGTTTTCAGGACAGTTAGTCTAAGAGTCAGTTACTACATAGGGAAATGGGGATAAAAATACTCACTTTTTCACACTTTTATTAGGATTAAAACTGATAATTTACTTAAAGGGCATAGTACATCTTTTATCACAGAGTAAACATTTACGCCACAAATAAGAGCTGTGATTGCTTATTTTTTAATGTTATACATGTTCCAGGATGTATATTGGAATCTATATTTTGAGTTGCTGACTGGTTTTAAATGAATAGAATTCCATGTTGGAGGATTCTGTCCCTGGCATTATATGATTGTAATAATGCTTGCAGTGATGGACCATAGACCATTCTTTCATTTTGTTTGTCTGTTTATTCATTTATTCATCCATCAACAAACAGTTCCTGAACATCCTTTAGGGTCAGGGTGTGCAGTCCTTGGTGCTGAAGACACAGAGCTGATTAAGACACAACACTCACCATCAGGATGCTCCTGGATTGGTGAGGGAGAAAAAGAATGAACTGTAATAAATATGGTAAGTACTAAAGTAGATACAGATTTTGAATACTATGAAAGAGCCGTTTGCTCTGTGTGGGGGGGAGTATTTAGTGAAGAGTAATTTCTACTAGATTTTGAAAGATCAGTAGTGATTTCAGGAGGAAATAGGGATTTGGAGATATGTTGATCTACTTTTTACCAGTTATTGAAACTTATATTGGGAGAAGAGTAGACTGCTGTTCCTCAGGACTATTCAACTAACTTCTAACTGCTTCATGAAGGAAGGATTTTCCAACTTTCTTCAGCTTCTTTCTCTTCCCATCCCGCAAGCACTTGGACGAACTCCATAGATCACAGTTTTTAAAAGGTAGATATTTGAGAAAGAATGTGGACTTTGGGGTTTTCTAGATTTGGGTATGAATTTTCTTACCCCTCTGTTGAGACAATTTGGAATGTGCTCTACACTGCCACCTGGAGGTCTCCAGCAGGATTGAGCCCCAGTTGCCTGGGTGTTAGCCTGCCCACCCACCCAGTCTATACCGGCTTCCTTTCCTTCCTGTCTCTCTTCTTTACTCCTCTACCAGTGCTGGGAACGCCTCTAAATTAAACTATTTGCACTCAAATCCTTATCTGAGAATTTGTTTTAAAGACAACCCAAACCAAAATAAGACCTCTGTGCTGGGTTGTGCTTTGTCAATGTGGTGTCAATGAACCCTTCTAAGGCTGGGAACTATGTTTCCCGGAGTCTCTTTCCTTGTATGATTCTGGGATAGATATTTGGAAAATGAAAGTGAACAGAAGCCATTAGTGCTTATCTTATACCAGACACTGGTCTGAGCACTCTACATAACAACTCAATCAGTTAGTATTGTAATTATTTCCATTTTGTAGATGAAGAAACTGAAGAACAGAACATCTAAGTTAATCATTTCAGCATCACAAAGCCAGTAAGTGCTGGAGCTGAAATTCAAACCAGGCATCTAACTTCAGAGTGTATGGTCTTATCTGAATTTCAACCTCACTCCTGTGGTCAAAATAATATAAACTATTCCACAGTTGTTCTACCTATTCTCTACTCATCCCCCTCTTCTTTTATTCCTCCCTTCTTTCCTCCCTCTCTTTTACCGGGTTCCCTGCCCTGGTCCAATCTCCCTTGGCCTGGGACCATGTCATGAGATCCAAGTGCAAGTGACCATTCAGAAGGAGCCCAGGTGGGTGTCAGCAGTGAGGTATCCCATAGGACAAGTGGTGTAGTTGGGAATTTCTACATAAGATGTAGAACCTGCATTTACAGAAAACATGCCAAATACCAGTGTGATGGCTAATTTTGTGTGTCAATTTGACTAGGTTAAGAGGTGCCCAGAAAACTTGTAATTCAGATTAGCATTTGAATAGGTAGACTGTGTAAAGAAGATCTGTTCTCAAATGTGGGTGGGCATCACCCAGTCTGTTGAGGACCAAATAGAATAAAGGGTGGAGGAAGGACAAATTCTTGATGTTTTTGTGCTGGAACATCCATCTTCTACTGAATTTGGATATCAGTGCTCCTGGTTCTCTGCTCTTTGGACTTGAACTGAGACTTACACTGTTGGCTCCCCTGGTTCTCAGGCCTTTGGACTTGGACTAACTATAATACAACACTGGCTTTCCTGGGTCTTCAGCTTGCAGACTGTAGATTGCAGGACTTCTCAGCCTCCATAATCATCCGAGCCAATCCTTCATAAGTCTTTTCCTATATATATCCTCTTGGTTCTGTTTCTCTGGAGAACCCAGACTAATATAGCCAGGTACTGGTACATCTTACATGCATTATTTAATGTGATACTCAAAAGAACGTTATGATTTAGATTATGGTAAAATATTCAACTTTCTTCCTAGGAGAACTGAGTTTTATAGAGGCTAAGCGCTTGGCCAAGGGCATGCATCTGATAAGTCGTGGAAACGGGATTTGAAGGCTGGCAGTTGGCCTCCACAGTGCACTCTGCTAATCTGAACATGCTTCTTAGATGCATGGTTTTAATTGTCTTTTAAATCTGATATCATCAAATATCTGAGATGGTTATGTTGTGTTAGAACAGCTGAAAGCAGATTAAGGATAACTGTACCAAGGCCTTTCACTGGTGCAAATAAAGCATTTAAGGCAAATAAAGTATTTGGAGCTATTGACAAATCATTCTAGACAAATCTTTCTTCTAGACACTGAAGAAAATACACTGAAATTGAACCGCAGCTCCCCCTGCCATACCCAACTTCTTATTCTTAATTCTAATGTGAAAGTTTGGAAAAAAAATTAATATAACCTCTCAGAAATCTGTTGCTTTAAGCAATATAAAAAATCTGAATTTCTCCTTCGTGTAGCAATGGCTATCATATTATTAAATTGAAATGACTGACTTGCCGTTGCTGGTTCCAATGCACATCACGGTACCTCTCTGCAGAGGGTAGTATGTGTTAATACTAGTTATCATATATGTGAATCCCATTTGTTTTCTTTTCCTTTATTATTTTTTTTAGATACATTTTTCTTATCCATCTTGTATGAGCTCCCAGCCTTCCTGGCTGTCACTTGTTATCCATGTCTTAAATTATTCTATTGAGGAATGATTTATCCTTTAAGAAAAACCAAGTGTTAGAAAAAGACCTTTCACTGCTATTCGGATGTACTTATCATTCAATAAATAGCCACCCCTCCAGTCAAGGAATTCAAAATGAGAGTTATGATTTGCCAAGCCATCTCATAGTTCCAGCCATTAGTGTTCACCCAGCTGAAACTACAAGGCTAAAAATAATCCAATTAGGTAACAACAGCATATTTTGAATCAGTACTGAACAGATGGTAAAGTATCTTCCATTCATCATTAATTAATGTTCATTTAGCATCCACAGAGAATGACTCTGGGTTACTGATTCCTGAAGATAGAGGTGAAACTTCTGCATTGGAAGATCATTATTGTCTTGGTTAAAAACCACCTTATAACATCTGAAATGATTTTGTAGAATAAATCACCCCTGATATGGGAACGCCAAGAGCCTCAATAAATTTTATGGCCTCAACAGAGGATTTCAGGAATAAAAAGTCTAGAAACTGTGAGTTTTCTTACTTAAGAAGAATTTAAAATTGCAAATCTATCTCTCTCCTTTCTCTACTTAACATTGACATGCCAGCAGAGATACTAAATGATTTCTTTTTTTAATATTGCCTTTACATTTCTTATTTTGTGAATGCTTAGTTTATATCTTGTATCTATTTTTTTCTCTCTTGAGCTCTGTATGATATTGCTGCATGTATATGTGAGTAATATTTAAAGTTGGTAAAGCGATGCTGAAACCCAATAATCCTTCATGAGGTTTTGTGAACTCCAGTGTTTCTGAGAATATCAATTTTGTACATATTTTGTGGAATGGTTTGCCATGATTGAATTTCCCTGCCATAGTAAGTATAGAGCAGATGCATACCTCTCTTGAGTGTTTCTTTATTTATAATTATCTTTGAGAGTCATGTTTTCCTTAGTCACATACTACAAATGAAAGAACATTTCACGTTTTCTTAAAGTTTTTCTACTGATGGAATACTCATTAAAACAGTTTAAAAAGTTAGTTTACTTGTTTATTTTTAACAGAATTTTTGTTGTACTCATTTATTTTGTGGATAAAGTGCCTTCCAAATTTAGAGATACACTTTTAAATTTATCTGACTTCTTCATTTTCTGGTTAAAAGCTATAAAAAATTAATTATCTATGGCAGCTAGTTGCTTATCCAATCTTCCCTCTCTCTAAATGACTTCTTCTTAAATGGAAGATGGCAATGTGTTTAGTTAAAGTTTAAGATTTTGTAACCCCTATTATAAACAGGAATGGCCAATGATATATAAGAACATATATTTGGAGGTAGTTCCTGAGAATCCTCTGTAAAGGGGCTTACTCAGCTGGCCCCTGCCTGGAATGCAGCCTTATGAATGGAGTTCCAGCATCCATCTTGTCACCATGAGGTAATCTTGAGGATGGAAGCCACAGGCTAATGAAAGCAGAACAAAAACATAAATGAAGCCTGGATTGTGATGATTACACCAGTCCTGGACTGTTTATATTTGAACTGCATGTTATAAATAAGAAAAATTACCCCTTATATTGTGGAAGGCACTTGTCTTGGGCCAATTTTCTATCCTAACTAAAACAGACCTTCATAGTGGAAATGGGTTCTTACAGCGACCTATAGGCCCTATTGGTTGTGGTTCCACAATACCTTTCTGATGGCATGTCCTCCCAGTGTCTCCTTCATACACTCTATTCCAGCTGCATGGCCTCTTTGGTATTCACTATATACATCAGGTATGCTCCAGCCTTCAGGATTTTGTATTTGCTGTTCCCTCTACCTAGAGCACTATTGCCCCAAATGTTTGTCTAGCAAGTTCTTTCATGCCTTCCAGACTGTTACTCAAAAATCCCTTTTCCAGGGCTGCTTTTCTGTTCATAACTTTCTATCATTTCAACCTCCCATCCCTTAATATTTTACATCTCCTTTCCCTGATTTAATTTTCTCTCTTGTATGATCTAATATTTGGTATATTTTGCTTTTTAATTCATTTTATTGTCTGTTTCCCCTTAGCATATAAGCTCCAAGAGATAGGTATTTTGGCTGTTTTATTTACTAGAATAGGGCCAAATACTAGGAGTGCATGTATCTATTTGCTGAATGAATGAATGAATGAATATGATGAGGAATTAGTTGGCCAAGGGAGTCATGGAGAAAAAATATTAAGCCTCGGATTTGGAAAGCTGTTAGGTCTTATTTTGCTTAAACAGCAGTGAATCTTGGCCAAATTTCAAATGCATAAGTAATGAGGGAGATGATGCATATTTCCAAGAACAAAAGGATGAAGAATGAAGCAAGGAACTGCAGGAAGATGAGGGCCAAAGAGCTCAATTAGAGGGGACGGCTGCAGTCAAGGGAAGAGATGTGCTTTTCTCGCGAGTAGGAATGAGAATACCTAGAGATTGAAGATCAGAGAGATTTTCACAACGGCTGGGATGGAAATGGAGGACACTCAGACCTGACAGTCTCATCTTCTAAGAAGAATACGATGCAGACGATCTTCTGAACACAAGGGAGCAGATAGAGAGGGAAGGATGGAGTGAAGGGATAAAGTTTCACCATATCAGCCACTGAAGGAAAGAGGAATAACGCAGAACTGAATGCAAAGTGCTAGAGAAAGGGAACAGAAAGCCCGAGCTGAGGTAGATAATGGGCATTTATAGTCAATCCAACAGCTTTATTTCTTTTCTCATAACTATTAGGATCTCACAAGTGGGAGTGGGAAATAAACAAGAAGAGGTGGTAAGTTGTGAGGTGGGCGTGGCAGAATGTCTGGGTGGGCGTGGTTGAAGTGGGTTGCGGAAATGACTGAAAATGGCATCCAAGTGAGAGGAGGTAGGTGGGGCCAGGAGGAGAAGTATAGAACTTGGGCTGTGAAGACAGGATGTTCTCTAAAATCCCAGGTGTTCCCTGGCCATGGACTCCATCCGCATCCTCAACTGAACGTAGATTTGGACTTTTCACTCCACTTCCTCCTAACATACATAAAGTTTACATTCAAGGACTCAAAGCATTCTTTAACCCAGTTGCCATTTGGCCTGATGTGTAAATATGACCCAGTAGAAAACCTCTAGGACAAGGTTTATGGTGCACGTTCTCAGATAGCCATGCTAGGAAAGCCGTACAGCTCCTCAATATAAACTCTAGCATGGAGCTGGGGGAGAAATGCTGCTCATTTCTGCTTGGCTCTGGGAGTGTGAACTTCACATTAGCTCTCATTATTGCAACTCTTCTTTTTGTCCATGTGCTTCATACAAGCAATGCAGAGAGGTTCGGGGTTGGGAACTTGGGCTCTGAAGTCTGCCAGCTGGGACCAAATCCTGCTTCTGGCATTTTCTAGCTGTGTGATATAGAAAAGCAAAGTACTTAATCTCTCTCCAAATCAATTTTCTCAGCTTTGAAATGGGGTCGATGTTGGTGCATATCACATAGGATTATTACAAGGATTGGTGAGATATGTATAAAGTACCTAGAGTGGAATATATCACACAAGCACACTTAATTACTGATGATGATAAAGATGATGATGATGATGATGGTGTTTATATTAATGCAATAACTTCCAGAATTCAATGGAACCTACAAAAGGAATACACTTATCATTCCCTTAAGGTAGGGTAAGTGGGACTTGTGTCCTCTGAACATAAGCAGAGTATAAAGTACTAGTTATAAGCTGTACAAATTTTCATGAGTATTACATGAATTAAATGTCTCATCTAGGGCTTTCTGCGTAATATATTCGGATAAAACAAATATAAACTTCCAAGAGATAGCTAAATGGTTCATTGGCTTTTTAAAAAAGATTCAGATAGAAAACATTGATTCTCAATTCAAATCACTGCAATTTCATTGTAGAAAAATTAGAAAATAAATTAATCAAAAATTAAAAATAAAAAATACCTATAATCTCACTATCTACGTATAATCATGAATAGTAGCAAATAATTAAAAATTTCTTAAAAATCATGCTTTTTTTTTTTGCTGTGTATCATACACTTCTATTTTTATGAGTATTGTCCCATGGTGTTTTATGCAGATGTGGTTCACTCGTCTCTGCATCCTGGGCTGACACTCTGGGATATTAGTGACTGAGCTGTGGTTCCCCTGTGTCCCGTCCCCTCTCTTCTCTCTCCTCTTCTCATAGCTGTCCTTCACTGTCCCCACAATTGCAGCAGTCCAGAAGTCAAGGGGGAAATCGAGTGTTCATTAAACTTCTGGCACGAGCTGTGGGCTCCTGTCCCGACTTCACTAGGAATTCTGCTTTGGGAGTGTATTAGATAGTGGCCTGATATTAATAAAGTGGCTTTCATTTCTATCCTATTAATCATCATTAGCCTCAGGGGGAAAAGCCAATTAGGAGCATTCTTAGCTTCCTAGAATAAAATATCACCAAATACCGTAAAACTTGATCGAGGTTCCTATTAATATAATAATAACCCATCAAATTCCCTGGCTCCACATAAATACCTTCTATGTGCAGCTGAGTATGTTCTTTTTTTCTAATTGTAATGTGCATAAAACCCTTAGAACAGTACCTGACACATAGTAGGCACTTGATTTTTTATAATTATTATTTTATCCTTTAAAATATTTTAAATATGATAAATGTTAGAATATCATTTAGCTCTTGGAACAGTTATTATGTACTATATCCCTTCATTATAATGTGTTAGAATTATGGGCTATTCGGTTTCTTAGATGTTTCTGATTATACAAGGATCACCCACTGAGGGAGAGAAAACACCTAGACAAGAACCTCCCTTGAGAGGATTTAGGTTTACGCACTTTTAAGATTCTTTTCAGTGTTGCCACTTGCATAGGGTGGACTTCTGATTGTATACCATTTGCTATTAGGCATTCCACAACTTTCCACACAAAGTTCTTGCTTGTTAAACTAATGATTAACAAAGTTCAATTTACTTTGATGGATTTAAGTAGGTTCCAGAAAGAGAAGAAAATAAAATATTTCTTTAAAAATCACACCAGTGAAAAGAAATAAAAAGGTTCTGAAATCCAGAAATGACTCTTTCACAGATATCAAACTATACAAATCTGACAATAATGATAATGAAAATTATGATGCTTTACACTAATTTAGAGCAATTTATAACATTTATTTTATTATGTGATTCTCACAATATCCTTGTGATTTATGAGTAAATGAGGAAAAACAATGGGAAATATATTTTAAGGTACTGAAGTTAAAAGTAGTGGTAATAAATGTACAAATTTGACATGGCTCTGTCTCTTAACTAATAGAATAAACCTAGATTTAAGATTAAAAAATTAGTTTTGGTCATTTCAACACTATAGTTTTTCAGATGAGTTAGATTCAAAGAGATTTCAGGATTTCTCAGGAATTGACAGATAATGCCCTAAATGTAATTTATACCTAACTTAAATTATAAAATGAGTTTAAATACAAATTTTATATTCTGAGGTTATATGACAACACTCACAAAATAGGTTATAGTTTTCAAGGTGTAATTTAATCAAAACACAAAGCTATAAGGTATCACATATTATTAAGACTTTATTTTACTCATGGTGAGGCATGACGTCAGTAATAATATTTTATGGTACTGTGAAACATGCAAAGTGCTTTTTTCCCCCCTCCCAATTATCTGCCATGACAATCAGGCAACTTTTTAGTGAAGGTCTTGGGATAATAAATCATCAGTAATGTTATTAGCCTAGGATGTTTTGTTTCCTCCCAGCATCATCAAATATAAATGTTAACTTACCTTTGAACAACTCCTTAAAAAGTATTAAGTGCTTCATATAATTTGTCCTGCTTGGTCTGCAGAAGGATCCTAGGAGGTAGGCTTGGCATGTTTATATAGGACAGTGCAGCGTGGTGGTGAACAGCACAGACGCTGGTGCCAAAGTGCTTTGTCCTCACTGGCTATCTGACCATGTGGCTGTGGGCCAGGAGCGCAAACTCTGTTCCTCACCCATGATGGGAGGACGGCTCCCTTGTAATGACAAAGGTTGAGTGAGTTGCTGGATGTGAGATACTTGGAGCCCCCATCTGATGGCTGCAGGCGCTGGACCAGTCTTGCAGGGGAGGAGCCCAGGCTCAGAGAGGTTATTCTTCTTCAAAGTGTTCTTTTTTTCTTTCCTTTTTGGAAGGTTGACTCTTCATTGTAAAACAAAGAGAAAGAAGCTGATTAATGCAACAAAGAAAAATGAAAAATTAAGGAACTGTGCTTAAGTTCAAGAGTATTTCCAAGAATCATTTGTTTACTTCTGTGGTTAATTCGAACTTGTTAAAACCTTGTGGGGTTGTGGGGAGGGCGTACAATGACAAAAGAGCTAATAATTTAAATGCTCTATCAAAAAAAAAAAAACAAGTGTGTTTTCCTTTTCTACCTATGATATTAAAAGACTTTCCCTAACGATGGATTATGTCTGTGATGACAAGAGCATTTAATACAAATGGATGCATTTTTAATATTTTATTCTTTCTTTGGTGGTTGTTGGATGATGTTGCTCATATAAACTGCTCACACACAGTTTTTTTTTTTATTTCAATTCAGTATATACAGAGTAATGAGAGTTCCTGCTACATTTTAGGTTAATTTAAAACTAAATAGCAGATATTAAAACATTCGAACTGCTTGAGTCCAACGAGAGTGCAACTTTTCTATGAGCCTCCCAACTGACTTGGGTGATAGTCTGTAGTAATAAGCAATGATTCGCTTCTCTTGGAAGTACGTGACAGTGCTCAGTGTTGGGGGGACAGAGAGCACCAGGAGAGAGGGGTATGTGTTTGTGTGGTGAGTTACTCAATTTTATTTAAATTGTCTTCTCAATTTATAAATTCCCCAAAGTTTGGCTCAACGTCTTACCTATTCTCAATCTATGGGTTTCTGTCTTGACTAAAATTTGTAGTATCTTGGATCTTATATACCAATTCACAGATAATATGTACATACTATGTACATATATGCATGTTTACAGGTGTATATACCCATGCAACTGGATACCTGTATACATATGCACAGACCCCGCCCTCTGATGTTGGCTCCAGTCAATATCGCTACCAACTCCCTATGCTGAATGACTTGGCTGTCACTATGTTTCCAGGCTCTGTCTACTTTCTGTGTCAACATGTTTTTGGCATAGTTGTTCCCTCATCAGAAAGCTTTTTTCCTTCCCTTCCTCCTTCCTCCTTTTCTAATCCTCTGCAGGGAGCCCTTGATCTTTGGACGCCTGCATCATTTTTTGCCTCAGTTCTCATTTTGGTTTTGAATTATATGGGCTTTCTACTTAGCTGTTCCAAGCATATCCATTTAGACTAATGCCTAAGTCAGTAAAGACTACGTATCTACCTACTGTAATGCCACATTCTTAGGATTTATTACTCAAAAGAATAAATTTCATCTAGGCTATCTCAAATCATGATATAAAGGAAACACTTGTCAATCAGAATAGTTTTAGGCTGTAATCAATCTACTATCTACTAACCACAATCCGTATTCACAGCCCATCTATTTTTAAAATTATTTAAATTGATAAATAAAAACTGTATATATTTATTATGCACAAAATGATATTTTGAAATATTTATACATTGTGGAATGGCTAAATCAAGCTAAATAACACACACATTACCTTACATATCACTTTTTTGTGGTGAGAACACTTAAAATTTACTCTCTTAGCTATTTTCAAGAATGCAATGCATTGTTATTAACTATAACTCGCTATGTTGTATGATGGATTTCTGGAACTTATTCCGTTTATCAAACTGAAATTTTATATGCTTTGACCAAAATCTTCCCAACTGTTAACCCCCCCAAATCCCTAGTAACCACTAATCTACTCTCTCCTTCTTTGAGTTCAGCTTTTTAAAATTTCCCCTATAAATGAGATCATGCAGTATTTATCTTTCTGTGCTTGGCTTATTATCATTATAATGTCTTCCAGTTTCATCTATATTGTCACAGATGATAGGATTTTCTATTTTTTCGAAGCTGACTAGTTTTCCATTGTGTATATATACCATATTTTTTCTATCTATTTATCCATTGATGGACACTAGGTTAACTCTTCATCTTGGCTATTGCTAATAATGCTGCAATGAATGTGAGAGTCAGGTATCTCTTTGACTTACTCATTTCATTTGCTTTGGATATATACCCAGTAGTGGGATTGCTGGATCATATAATATTCCTTCTTTTTTTTTTTTTTTGAGGAACCCCTATTTTGTTTTCCATAATATCTGTACCAATTTATATTCTCACCAATAGTGTGCAACACCCATGTTTTGACTTTAACCATAATCAACTACCTATCTAACCTTTCTCCTTGGATGTCTGAAAGGCCCTAAAATCTGTAATTTGACCTTCAGACTATGTCAAATCCCTTGTCTGATGCTGTCATATTTATATCTACTTTAAAATTTTACATTCGTGCAATTATTTGCTTAATATCTGATTATCTCATTGGATTACAGCTTCATGGAGGCAGAGAATATGACTGTTTTACTCACTATTGTGTCTTCCATGTGTATCAGAAAGAAGGAAGGACGGAAGAAAGGAACAAAGGAAGGAAAAAAGGAAGAAAAGCAAGTAAGTGGAAAAAAAGGGGTGAGAAATCTCCAGTCTGTTGCTAAAGGTTCAGAGCTTATTAGTCCCCTTAGCTGTACAATTTGATGTTTCTTTGCAGACTGCACTAATATTTCCAAACAAAATTGCTTTTAAAATTTAACACCAAGAGCAATTTCCATTTCAAAATTGTTCCAGTTATTGAAAATGTCTTCAGTGATGTTACAAATGGTCTTGGAGCTCCCTCAAATGTGCTAGGCATTTTGTATTGGGTGTCTGTGACTGTCTACTAAAAATTGCTTATCTGGTTATCACTAAACATAACTAAAAGAAAAAAGGAAAAAGCCTGGAGAAGTAATCATCATGCTGTGTGTAAAATAAGTGCAGTAAATAGCTCTATAAAATAATATTTTTAAAATAGACTTTTTTGTTTTGTTTTGTTTAATGTCCCAGAACCTTCTAACTGAGAATTAAAAGAAACTGCTGTAGTGAATAAAATTGGTTAAAATTCAGGATAAAACTACAAATGCAGGAAAAGAAAGGGGGTTTGGGGGAGATACAGGTGTACTTTTACATCCTAAACAATAAAGCATGCATAGAAATAATTCCATTCTAGTCTAAGATGAGACAGGGTCCTTCCAAGATGGTCCTTAAACAGAAGACTCACCAGGTCTATTGGAAGCAACTTTCCATTGTCATTGTCCATAGTAGCCAAAAATATTTGTGAAATGTTTCTTCTAAATCTTGGGATCTCTGACATGGCACAAATTTCCCCGTTTCTCTTAACAAAGTGTTCCTCTACTTTGGTGGGTATCAGGAGATCATTCAGTTGTGCTAGTATTTGTTCTATCCATGAGGTCTTGTAGCTACCTTCTTCAGCTGGGGTTCTCTAATTTTGAGTGGGGAGTTCTTTAGAAATTAGACTTGGAAGTTTCATCCCTTAGAAAGTCTATTTCAGTAGTTACAGAGTGGAGGGTCTAGGAATTTGTTTTTATTTTATTTTATTTTATTTTATTGGCACCATAAGTGACTCAGATGGATCAACCCAGGTGAACTTAATGTGGAAAACATGACACTATAGTTCTTAGCCCTTGAGAGAAGTTGTATATACATAGGCTTTATTTGCTCAAGTATATCAGCAGAGACTTAAAATATTTAGTAGACTGTTTCCCTTAGATTAAGAAACATTCCTTCGTTCTCCTTAATTTCTTATACAGTTCTTTCTTTCTCTCTCCCCTTCCCTGGAGCTCTACCTCCCCTTGCCCCACAGATCTCAGAAACTTTTACTGTACTAACAAGGCTCATCACTCCAGTTCTTCAGAATTTTGTGCAGCACATTTTTCTTATGTTGCCTCTTGGCGTATCTTCCCTTTCCAATACTTCTTTACCTCCAGTTACCGTGTTCTATTTCAACCAATAATTTGCTCTTTAGGGCCATCAGCCCACATTGTCTGAGAGCCCTTACTTCAACAGTATTTCCATTCTTCAGGGCATTGTTTCCTTGTATCCATGCTTTCCTGCTTTTTAACATATTTTAATTTTTTGATTAGGAAGGACGCTGTTAAGTTTCTATCACTGTTGGTTGAAAGTTGGTTGGGGAGTGTGATAATGAAGGTTGCATGTGTTAATATATATATACAGTTGATCCTTGAACAACACAGGTTTGGACTGTGTGGATCCGCCTATATATGCATTTTTTTTTCAGTAAATACCATTGTCCCTCTGTATGGGCAGGTTCCACATCCACAAACAAATGGGGATGTATATGGAGGACCCATTTTTCATATATACATGGGTTCCACAGGGCCAACTGCAGGCTTTCAGTATGTGCAGATTTGGTGTCCATGGGAGGTCCTGGAACCAATCTCCTGAGGATACCAGGGGAAGACTGCATATACACACACACACACACACACACACACACCCCTATATCTATATCTCCCTGTCTTCTCCAAAAACTGTGCTTCCTAGATCTGATTATGATGTCTGGTTATAATGGTTTAGTCAGAAGACAGAAACCACTATAAAAGTATTTTAACAGAGAGAGAGACAGAGAGAAATTCTGGGAATATGTCCTTGGGAAATGGAAGATGTGAGAAGCCAAACAGGGTAGTTGAAGCACCCAAGAGATTAGTAACAACAGGAAGCTGTGCTTACTCATAAGACTGGAGAGACAATGGGAGTGGTGTTGTGGTGTTGGTGGTGTTACTAGAACTCAAGAACCAGGGTCACCCTTAGGGAGTGAGAACCACAGCAGGGGCATGGTGAAATCTTGGGTTCCAGAGGAGACACAGCCACTGCTGGGTGAGCTGCCTGAAGCAGAACAAGAGGCAGAAATACCCTGATTCCTCCCCAATATCTGACTTCTTTCCTCCTGCCCTCCAGCCTCTTGCCAGTACCTCCCGCTGGTTGAAACCATGTGGAATCCAGATGATAACGGTTCCTTGAAAATGTATTACAGTTCCTTAGAGGAAGAGCAGAAAATGGATTTGAGAGTAAAGGATTCATGACTGGCACAGTTTCTGTACAAGAACAAACTCATATAATGTACGAAGTCTGTCTTTTCTAGCCAGGCAAGAGTTATTCTCCATGTCAAGGTACCTGATCATATACCATTACACGGAAAGTGAGAGACTAGACAATAATAAAACTGAAAAGTAACTGAAATGAAACCAAAGAATAAAGACCTGTATTCAAATTATTACTTCCTCCTTTGTTCTACCTGACAAAGATCTATGTCTTTCCCTCCTTCTTGTAGGTACCATTTATTTTTGGCCACGATCCTCTCATCATCCTGCAATAAGGTGGACGGAGTGGAGAGTATGGGGAATGAGAGTGTGGTGGTAGCCACAGTTCTTAACTCTGGAGGGGCACCTGGAGGGAAATGTGTGCAAATATTTTCTCCCATTCCATAGGTTGCCTGTTTACTCTGTTGATTATTTCTTTTGCTGGACCAAAGCTTTTTAGTTTAGTTAAGTCCCATTTATTTATTTTTGTTTTTGTTGTATTTGCTTTTGGGGTCTTAGTCATAAATTCTTTGCCTAGGAAGGTCAATGTCCAGAAGAGTTTTTCCTAGATTTTCCTCTAGAATTTTTGTGGTTTCAGGTCTTGCATTTAAGTCTTTAATCTATCGTGAGTTAATTTTTGTAGATAGGGAGATATAGGGAGATATGGATCCAGTTTCATTCTTCTGCATGTGGCTATTGAATTTTCTCAGCACCATTTATTGAATAGGACACCCTTTCCCTGGTGTTTGTTTTTGTCTGTTTTGTTAAACAGCAGTTGGTTGGAGGTATATAGTTTTATTTAGGGGTTCTCTAGTTTGTACCATTGTATAAGTTTACTCTTATACCAGTGCCATGCTGTTTTTGTTAGTGTAGCCTTGTAGTATAACTTGACGCCAGGTAATGTGATGTGTCCAGATTTGTTGTTTATACTTAGGATTGTTTTGGCTATTTGGGCTCTTTTTTGATTCCATATGAACTTTGGAATTGATTTTTCTAATTCCGTCAAAAATGACATTGGAATTTTGATGGACATTGCATTGAATCTATAAATCAATTTGGGCAGCAAGAAAATTTTAACAATATTGATTCTTCCAATCCTTTAGCATGGTATTTTTTCTATTGGTTTGTGTCATCTACAATTTTTTTTTTATCAGTGATTCGTAGTTCTCCTTACAGAGATCTTTCACCTCCTTGATTAAATATATTGCTAGGTTTTTTTTTTCCCCCCAGCAATTGTAAATAATATTGAGTTCTTGATTTGATTCTCAGCTTGGCTATTATTAGTGTGCAGAAATGCTACTGATTTGTGTACATTGATTTTGTAACCTGAGGCTTTACTGAATTTATTTACCAATTCTGGGAGTCTTTTGGAGGAGTCTTTAGGTTTTCTAGATATAAGATCACATCATCAGCAAACAGGAATAGCTTGACTTTCTCGTTTCTGATTTGGATGTCCTTTCTTTCTTTCTCTTGCCTGATTGCTCTGGCTAGGAGTTCTCGTACTATGTTGAATAGAAGTGATGACAATGGCCATTCTTATCTTTTTTTGTTGTGCCTTTTCCTGGCTTCAGTATCAGGGTGATACTGGCTTTGTACATTGAGGTAGGGAGTAGTCCCCCCCGTCTTGATCTTCCAGAACAGTTTCAGTAGGATAGGTTCTTTGTAGCTCTGGTAGAATTTGGCTGTGCATGTGTCTGGTCCTGGGATTTATTTTTTTGAGAGAGGTTTATTATTATTATTACTACTACTCTTGCTACTCATTATTGGTCTGTTGAGGATTACGTCTTCCTGATTCAAGCTTGGGAGGTTGTGTGCTTCCAACAACTTATCCATTTGCTCTAGATTTTCTAGTTTGTGCGAATAGAGCTATTCATTACATTTTTGGATGATCTTTTGAATTGCTATGGTATCAGTTGTAAAGTCTCCTTTTTCATTTCTGATTGAGTTTGAACCCTTTCTCTTCCTTTCTTGGTTAATTTAGCTAGAGGTCTATTGATTTTGTGTATCTTTTCAAAGAACCAACTTTTAATTTTATTGATCCTTTGTAATTTTTTGTTTCAATTTCATTTAGTTCTGCTCTGGATCTTTGTTATTTTTTGTCTTCTGCTATCTATTGGTTTGGTTTGTTCTTTTTTTAGTTCCTTGAGTTGTGACATTAGGCTGTTAATATGTGATCTTTCTGTCTTTTTGCTGTGGGCATTAAATGCTATAAACTTCCCTCAGCACTACTTTTGTTGCGTTGCAGAGATTTTGGTAACTGATGTTTCCATTGTCATTCAAGCTTGAATTCATTTCCTGAAATATTTTCCTGGTTTCCTTGAGTTGGTTTTGTATTTTCTATTGGATTTCATTGAACTTAAAATCCATATTTTGGATTCATCTGTCATTTCCTCCCAATTTTTGACTCTTCTTTCTTGTTTGCTTTTTCTAACTCCCTTTTTATTCTAAATATTTGTGTTCTCAGGGATTCTAAAATTGGGCTTTTTGCCTCCTCCCAACCCACTACCCTGTTATACTGATATGTGCTCCCTGAGCCTTCTTATACTGTGAGTTTAATATGACCTGTATCTTTTCAAATTTCATCTCTCTTTCTTAGACTGCAAGTGTCTATTGAACTTTAGGTATGCATTTCCAGCTGTCTACAGATCATCTTCAGCTGCATGTTTTACCTCAAATTCAGCATATGTAAGTAAAACCAAACCTATTATTTTCTCTCTGTATACCAATTTATATCTCAGATAACAGTAGTACGTCAGCTGAAAATTTACTAGTATCTCCGACCTAACTCCAAGGTGAATTTGCAACTGTCATCTATTCTTTCAGTACATAAAATATATTAATCTCAGCTGTGTTCTGAATGTTTGTATCCCCACACAATTCGTGTGTTGAAACCTAATCACCAGTGTGATGGTATTTGGCGGTGAGGCAGTTGGGATGTGGTTAGGTTATGAGGGTGGAGCCCTAATGAATGAGATTAGCATCCTATATAAGAGGCTCAAGAGAGTTCCCTCACCTCTTCCTTCCATGTGAGGACACAGTGACAAGACACCATCTATGAACCAGGAAACAGGCCCTCCCCTGACACTGAATCTTTGATTTACAGCCTCTAGAACTATGAGAAATAAATTTCTGTTTTTTTATAAGTCACACATTTTATGTTTTTTAATAGCAGCGCAAACAGACTAAGACATTCTCATAATGTTTATTTTTTTCATTGTGTTATTTTTTTTTTTTGTCTGTTTTTTTATCAGACCGTTACTTCATCAAGAGCAGGGAGTATCTTATTCATCTCTGAATTTCCAGGGCTTAGCTCACCAACACCTTATTCTCATCACTCACTTCCTTCTCAAATCCTGATCACCCTTCAAAAGAAAATGACACAATTTGTGCAAAGATTTATGCATCCGGAGAGTTCATAGTATCTTTCACTTTCTTAACTGTTTTTTACAGTGGTTGTTTATATTTGTTAATTCATTTTAGAGAACTTGGACATAGCTATTATATTTCCAGCTGCCTGAGGACACGTATTCCAGGCATTTGAGGAATATACAAGCTTTGAGCCACAAGAAATCAATTTGTCTAGACATGAAGTTGATTGTAATGGGAATTTTACCTGTTTCCTATACTATATTTATTTTTATAATGTGGATGAAGAAGATGAGTATGAATTCTTGACAATTTTTTATGGTTGTTCACCTTAGAGTTCCATGCATCATTGATTGTAGCCTTATATATATATTTTTAGAGTAACATTTTTATTAGGACTATTTGCAGGGCTTGAAGGAAGATATTTAATTATAAAAATTTTCAAAGATATTTTTTCTATATTAAAATTAATAGATTTGTAAGCATCTCAGTATTTTACCAAGGGTCTGGAACATGTAACCTGAACTGACTTTTAGTTATGTCTTAAGTCTAGACTTTGGATGAATGAAATAACTTGAAAATCAGGTTTAGGTGAAACTTCTTAAATTTAATCTTAGCCTTAGTTTCTTGGAAAACAGAATCTAAGGCAAAGATTTAAAATATTTTTGCTTTACTTGGGAGATGCAACCCCAGGCAGAAGAAGAAGAGTGAGGAAAAAGGCATCCTGAGAAGTAAAGGTGCGAACAGATGCATTACCAAACCAGCAGCTGCATCATAATGAACTGTGAAAAGACAGAGCAGGGCCCCACAGGAGTACCTCTTCAGCACCAGGGACAGACAAAGATACCTATCTGGAAAATCTATGCCCATAGAGTAGCCCACCCATGCTAGTGGTAAGGGTTGGCTCTCTCCTGTTTCCTGTTGACCATTGCTCAAAGTTCACCCCACAGGGCATTAATGCCCCTGCAGTTTTGGGTTGCATCATTTAGCTCTGCTGATGGCCACTAAGAATGTAAAATTCCACCCTGTGGGGCAGTGTTCTTTTTGTTTCCCTATTTTGTATAAGCTATAGATAACTGGTGGCTTTAGCTGTGTTGCTTGAACTCTGGTAGCAGAAGCAGGGCCACACACTTCAAACCTGTGGCAGATGGACCAGGATATGTGGTGGTAGCTGAGAGCAAGGGATTTGTCATCCCCAAGCAGGGTCCAGGAGGCAAGAGAGTCACATATAACCCAAAGAAGTACATAAAATTAAAGAAGTGCCTAAAATTAGCATCTAATAGAGGTACTAACTCAAAACTTGCCTCTTTCATCATTCCTGACAAGATTCAGAGAGGGAGGAAGAGCAGAATGCTTCTTCCAGAAGTTACATCAGTCATGACCATGTTGCCATGAATAAACTCATCACAAATATTTTGAACTGGAGAAAAACCACAGCTAATATACTGTCACAGTTATTTTTTGACTCTATGTGCCACTCTTGGAGCAGTCTGGGTTGTTTTGCTGGAGGATGACTACACGAAATACCCTTTGTGACTCTTTGGAAGATGCTTCCTTGCCTGCTTTCCTTTTTCCAAGGTATTTTAAGGAAATCTATCTATCTTGTCCTTGGCTTCTGCAATAATAAATGTAGAAAACTGAGAAAAATTAGTGACCTACAGTTTTCCACTGATAAGAGTCACCCATGGAGGAGCATTATTCTGAGGACTTCTGATTCTGCTCCTTTGCTAAACTTGAAGCATTAGTTCCAGAGAAATGTATGTCTTGGCCCTAACTGCATTTCAGATTTGCTCTTTTTCTTTGGTTGAGAGGTGGAACTATGGATTTTTTTTTTTTATTTTTTTATCTTCACTGGGTCCTAATGTGTACAGCTTTCTTCATGGCCACACAAAATCAGCTGGTTCATACTGTGCCTTCAGAAATGAACAATCAAAGCTTTGGATAGAAACACAAGTCCAGGCCAGTTCTTCACGCACAGGCTTTGGACACAGTCTTCAGTTATGACCAAGTCTGATGACAAGTTGGCCCTCCTTACAACACCCTTATTCTGAGGTCAGTTATGGACTACTTGAATATTTTTCGAGAATTTTTACACAATGCCCAGCAGTAATCTCCCTTTTAACTTCATTTGTTTACCCTCCAAAGCATTATAATAAGCATGTTCTAATAGTTTATTATCTTTGAGTTGTTCTCTTTGAATTGTGCTGCTTCTATTCTTTGACTGAGAGGGATGGTACCATGACTGACTCTGTACAATTGGGCTGTAGTTCTGTGTCCTGCTGGGTGGCTTATGTCCCTTGGTAGCTGCTCATAGTCTGCCCTGATGCTGCCCTGTAGTGATTTGGAAATCTTCCACCTAAAATGCCAGATGATCATTTGTGAACCAGAACAATTCCCTGGGGTTGGTTGGTGGGCAGCCTATGCATTCCAGACTACTGACATCCTGCACTACTTGGAAATTGCCAACAAATGAGAGTTCTTTTTATTGTCCTCTTTTGTACAAACTAAATCACTGGTGGCCTAAGCCAAATGGCTTGAATTCTGAGATGTACATCTTATCATTTTTAGAAGTCAATGCAGAGTGATTTTTTCCCAATATCTTGCTGACAAAGGAAAAGGTTTGATATAGTAGCTTTCTTCCTTTTCTTCCTGAAAGGATAGACTAACTCTACAAATCGTTGTCCAGCTTGACAGAAATCAATGAAATCTACCACTAGAAATTCACATTTCACCCAACAATGTGAAAAGGCAAATAAATAAAAGTCTATTCAATTTTTCAAGTGCTTTGCAAGCTCTGTCTTGAAAAAAAAATAAAAGTAGGACGACTTTTCTGATTTAAACATTTACGAGGGTGTTTCAATCCAGGTTATTTTTTTATTTTATCATGAAGATTTCTGTTACCTCTACAATGAATAGCTGAAAATTGTACCAGGCTGTTAACCTTTGTAAACGAGTGAATAGTTTGGTTTTATTGAACATTCTTCTTATACTTGTCTACTTTTTGGCAGGTGCTTTGCTAAGAACTGTGGGAGATACAAGGACTTGGGATTTGCCCTAAAGGAGTTATATTCTAGTGTGGGAGAGAAAGTGCAGATGATATAAAGATGATTCATGCCACCCATTAGAGGTGAACAGGCATATACACTGTAGCAATTGATAATGGACATTATACTGCCCTAATTTAAATCTAGAAGGATTCTATACTGATTGCCACCTGCTTGGCTAAAGTCATACCACAAAATAGTAAATGCTGTCAAGATTGGAAGATAAGTAATCTCAGAACTGTCTCGTAAGGTACTTGAAAAGATAGAAATGATAATGGATTGGTGATAAGTAAATAATTCAAATTTATCTATTGAAATCAGAAGTTGTAAATCTTACCTAGATTCTTGAATGCTGGAAGCCCCTCTTTAATTTCTTTTACTTAGTCCTACAAAATGTACTAGTGTTTTCGCAAGCAACCTTTAGTCACTTTTACTACAAGTTTTTTTCCCCTTATAGGGAATTTAAGGTCTCTGGGGTATTACTTAGGGTCTTCCATCAGCACGTACTATTCAAAGCACAGTTTGGCATTCATTGGATGATTTTCAGTCTATCCTTATAATCTTTTACTTTGCTTTTATTTTGGCTGTATTGTCAGCTGCCCACATCTGCATTTTTCACTTTTTTTTTTTTTTTTTTGTTCTTGGATCTATGGTGGAATGCCTTCTGTTTATCTCTAGTACAAAAACAAATCCTGAGATGTTGCTTCCCCCTCCTCCAAAAGTCTTCACTACTAGAAAACACATAAAGGAAAACTACATAAAGGTTAAAAATAACTAATAAAGTGAAAGTTTAAAGTTTCCTAAAGATAAAGCAGCTGCAGCAACACCTAGAGCTCTGGTTCGTCAGCTGGTACCTCTCAGCGTGGAGCTGGTTAGCTGTACTGCCAGGTGACCATACTAGGAAACTCAGCTCTCTGAATAGCAGTTAGAGTCTGTGGGTGCTTCCAGGAACAACATGGAATTACAGATTGGAGAGGAAGTCAGATGATAACTTACCAGTTTAATTGACTAAATCGTTGCTGGTATTTGTTAAATATAAATAGCTAGGCTCCAGGTGATCCAGTAAATATTTTTTTTTTTTTGTAGAAACCATTATTGGGATATTAAGACACTGTTGAGTATTAATAGTGGATGCCTCTGAGTGGCTGGAGTTATGGGTGCTCTTTATTTTCTTTTTGTTACTCTTCATATTCTATTGTAAAAATGCAATTTTTAATAATAAGAGAAAGTAACACCTTAAAATATAAAATCAATTAA
>NW_012133859.1:764192-764546 GCF_000956105.1 Propithecus coquereli | reverse complement strand
TGTGTTGATCAATTAATACCAGTTTGATGGTGAGTACATGTGGTGCTTGTCTTTCCATTCTTGGGATACCTCACTTAGTAGAATGTGTTCCAGCTGATAGTATAATTTTTAAAATTGTATCAATTGGAGGAAAATTAAATGTTGTCAATCAGTAGTTTTTATTTATTTTTCTAAAACTTTTGTTTATACTGTATATTTATCCTCTCTTGTGGCTTATAATTCTTTAAAATTAAGATGTTTCTAATATAAATGTCACAGAAAGAGGATAAAAAAGATTAGAAATTGAAAAAAATAAACCAAAGCAGTAGAAAATAGTGTTCTTGAAATGACATGAAGGATTGCAAAATTTCCCTA
>NW_012133859.1:760113-761907 GCF_000956105.1 Propithecus coquereli | reverse complement strand
GTAACAGAGATTAAATCTTTCCCAACAGGCTCATTGTCATGTCTTATCTTATTTGACCAGGTCATGAGTTAATTGAACATTACATTAAAAAGTCAATATATGGGTTTAATTGTACTTAATCATGTTTTAATGATTAATGAACTTTTGTGTCATAAGTGAAAAACTTCATAGCTTCTGTAGCCTTGTAGTTCACATAACATAGTGAGATAAATAGTAGGATGATGAGGTTAATAGAGGTTAATTAACATAGGTCAGGCCTGCTCTGGTTTGTTTTATTTAATCCAGAAATAACCTTAAAACAATTGAATTTGTGCTATAGTACTTAGTTTCCCTTCAGATTTATTTTCAAGAAATGAAACCTTGCAGATATAGTTAAAGATACTTTAGTACCCTTCTCCAGCGCCATTCCCTTCTCCATTCCCAGAAGGAAGAACTCTCTCAAAGTCATGTTTCTTCTTTCTAGATATGTTTTCACATTTTTTCAAGGACAAAGTATATAATTATTTTGTGTGCTTTTAAACTTTACATAAATGTCACCATATTCTCTGCAACTTGTGTTTTTCATCTTGCATTATATTTTTGGTTTTATCCATGTGAATACATAGATGCTATGGTTTGAATGTTTGAGCCCCTTTAAGATTTATATTTAAAGCTTATCCCTAATACCAGGATGTTAGGAGGTAGGGACTTTAGGAGGTGATTAGGGCATGAGGGCTCCACCTTCATGAATGGGATTAGTGTCCTTATAAAAGGCATCGAGGGCGTCTGTTAGTCCCTTGTGCCTGTCTCTGCCCTTCCACTATGTGAGGACACCATGAGAAGGTGCCACCTTAAAGCAGAGAGCAACCCTCACCAGACACTGACTCTGGCAGCATCTTGACTTCCCAGCCTCCAGAACTGAGAGCAAATACATTTCTGTCGTTTATAAATTACCCAGTCTAAGGTATTTTGTTATAGCAGCCCAAAGAGACTAAGAAAATGGGGTTCCACTTCTTTCATTTTAAATGCTCCAAGTCCCTAAGATACTCTGGGATTTAATGAGTGAGTTTAAAAGATTTGCATTTACTTTTCTCATTGATATACTTGGATTTGTTCTAAACTTTTCAGTTTACCTTTTCCTTGCTTCTCTTATTCTTTTTCTTGCCATAAATTAGATATTCGATTATTTTCTTTATTTTTAATTTTTCTGCTCTGAAGAGTTAAAAGCTCTGAATTTAAAAATCTTCAGAAAATTTATTTTATTATTTTGAACAACTTTAGATTGTCGAAAAATTTGCAAAGATAATACGGGGAGTTCCCATAAACCTCACACTCAGTTTCCCCTATTAACATTTTACATTAATAGGATGCATTGTTACAATTAATAAACCAACAATAATTCATGTTTATTAATTAAAAACCATACTTTATTTAGATTTCCTCAGTTTTACCTACTCCCATATTTTTCTTGTCCCAGGGTCTCATCCAGATTAGTCCTTATGTCTCTTCAGGCTTCTTTTGGCTTTGACAGTTTCTTAACCTTTCCTTATTTTTGATGACCTTGACAGTCTTAAGACGTGCTCGTCAGGTTTTTTGTAAAATACCCCACTATTGGGATTTTCTTGATGTTTTCCTCATGATTAGGTGGGGGTTATGGGCTTTTGGGAGGACGACCACAAAAATAAAGTGCCATTTTCATTACATCATGTCAAGGATACATACTGCTAATATGATCTATCACTGTTGGTGTTGACCTTGATCTCCTGGAGGCTGAGGTTGTGTTTGCTGAGTTTCTCCACCGTGAAGTGTCTCTTT
>NW_012133859.1:724441-758763 GCF_000956105.1 Propithecus coquereli | reverse complement strand
GGTGGAAGCTTTGGTCTCCTCAGTTCCTGTGCATAGGAAGAGGGGATGAAGCAATGGGTGCTGTCTCATCCAGCCTTAGGTAGATAGTCTACAAAACCAACTCCTCCTTTACATGTATTAACTACCTACCTATTAGTGCAAAACTAGGGGGTGATTGTGCTAAAGAATATCTCTCTGTCATCAAAGACTACTTGCAATTATTCCAGCTTAATGTGGGTCAGGGCCTAAGTGTACCGGGAAGTGGATGGGTATAGGGGAAACTCTACCTTGCCTCCAGTAATCTGCACAGAACTATATAGAGTGTATACAATTACTAAGGAGGGGAATGTTTTTATATTTTGTATTTTACCCATCATGCCTCATGTCTCTAAGCATTCTAGTCACCATCAGAAGTTCACACCTTCCACACCATCCCTCACTGTGAGAATCCTTTTCCCTAACTACTCTGCACATGCCTTAATCTGGCCCTAGCTTGTGGCTCTTCCCCTTTCTCAAACCCCTCCATGGTGTTGTCTTACACAGCCTCTATTCTGAGGCTTCTTCTTTTTTCTTTTCCCTCCTAGCTGAAAGCTGGCTCTTTTCTGAGGTACCCCTCTTACGAGAAGGCTGTGTTTCCCTGGGCAGCTTAGGTACCCCAGGACCTGGTGATGGGATCCCTGTCTTCCTTGCTCCTCCCTGCTGCATCCACCTGTTTTTCTTTTTTCTCCTTTGAAAACCTTAGTTCCTTCAATGTATAGTATATAGGACTTTTCCATTTTTGTCTTTGTGATCTATTGGTCTTACTCATTGATGACTTTAGTACCTGGCTTGCTGTCTTCTCTTCTGAACCACTCCATCTTTCCTCAGGACACACACGTGAATGGCCCATCAAAGTTATCTCAGTTCCACATGTGTTGGATGCACCTCTCTCTAACCACAAAAAGTGATGCTTGCCCCTGACACCTGAATAATGTTCAGAGAACTCTCACAACTGTGCATTCCAAAGTTCAGCTTCATGCTCAGTGATATGAGTGTCTCATATCTTTTCTCTTCTCACAATTCCAACATTCCTCCCCCACATTCAGCTGACTCATTCTCCTGGTTCTTTGAAGAGAAATGGATTTAGTTAGACAAGAACGATGTTAACTTCCCGTCCCTAATGTGCCAGCCCATAGGATTTGTCTTCACCAGGTCTTCTTCAATTGCCTTTAGAACAGATGAGGTGTCCTGGACATGCCCTGGCTTCCACTGGAGATCACGCTTATCATGTGCTCTGGATCATGTCTGCTCTTGACTTCTTAATAACTTTGTCTCCCTTCCACATCAGTCCTCTCCAATCCATCCAATTCCCTTGCCAGGTGATTTTTTTCTCATCAATTTCTCCTTCTTTTTATCGGCTTGTTGCCAGTGGCTTGCAAATATGCCTATATTCATTAAAACACATTTTGACACCAGATTTTCTTTTGCTTCCTCATTTATATACTTCCTTCACAATAAAGAGTTGCTCTCTATATCTTCTTATCTCTCACTATTTCTTCCACCCACTCTACTCAGGTTTTGAATCCTAACACTCCACTGAAATTGCTTGTATTAGAGGCCCTCCATTTTTCCAAATCCTTGATCAGTTCTCTATCCTTATGCTACTCAACCACTTAGCAGCATCTAACACTGTTGATCACTTTCTAGAAACTCTTTCCTCTCTTAGTAATACCACCAGACCAAAATGCTAGGAATTCATCCTAGATTTTTCTTTTCCTTTTGTATTATACATCCAATCTATCAAGAAGTTGGCTCAGCTCCAAAAAATATGTATCCCATCCTATCCTAGCCTATCCAATCCAATCCTAGCCTATCCTATAGTACCCTATCTATTCTAGCCTAGTCTAGACCAGCTTAGCTTAGCCTGGTCGCATACCCTCTCCTTCTTGACATTTTTACTTCTACCTCTCTGGTGCAATTCCTGTTCATTTAATAGGAGCAGCAGGTAGCCTCCTTGTGGGTTTTCCTTCTTCCCTTAGTGCCCTTAGTGCCCTTTTGTACAAGCAACCAGAATCATCTTTTAAAATGCAGATCAGATCACAGCATGCCCCTCCTTCACTTCCTTCATTTGGGTTTCTGCATGGCCTCTTAGCCCCAGGCCAAAGTAGTGGTGATATAGACACTAGATGGATTTCGAAAATCCAGGAACAGAGGATAACATACAGCTTGTTTTCAAGGAGATGCTTGGACTTGGTAAGATCCCAGAATCTCAGGAATCTCTTGGTAGAAAAATAGCCTAGAAGTGTTTATGTGGCATTGAGACAGAAGGACCTTAGAAGGTAGAATCAAATTCTCAGAGAGATGTGAAAGCAGCCTGATATTTTTCTTGCACCAGAGAGGATCCTTCAAGGAGTTGTGGGGCAGCTTGACTGGGAGTCTTCACAGTCAGGAGGAACAGCAGTGACTGACGGGGTCCCTTGACGAGAAGGATGTTTTAGGGCTTGCCTATGTGGATGGATGATGAAGACCAGTGACCATGACCCCACACTGCACACACTCATTTCTGGCATTGTGCAAATGCTGCAGAACACAGATGCAACTCCAGGGACTTGGGGAAGTGGGTAAGACCCTGAATTGGCTGCAATTTAGTTTCTACCATCTGGTACAGTGGGAATTTAAAATAGAAATTAATTTCACTTGTGGAATTAAAGTTAAAAAGTTACATGTGCATATGGGTTTGTGGGCTGTTATTTGTACCTGATATTTTATAAGGTTGAATGATAATATATATGGACACAGGCTAAAGAAAAAAGACTCTAGTTTTGGCTATAGCTGTGTGTACTTAGGCCAGATCCCTTGATATCTTTAGGTTTTATCTCCCTCATGTGTAAAATAAAAGGATTGGGTTAAATAAATGGTGCGTAATCTAATTTATCTAATCAATTACCATCAATGATTTGTTTTAGAAGAGTTATCGCACACTTACCAAGCAGAGCATATACATCTAGATCTCACCCATTATCTCATTCATGGAAAAAAACACTTCCCTAATTATAAAGTTTTGTTACTTTCTTATTCTCAATTACGAGCTGGTGATATATATATTTATATATGTAAATATATATACATATTATATATACACATATTTTGCATATATATTTATCGATACCATAACTATTTATAGGTTTCTTTAACCATCAAGGAAATAATAAATTAAATGAGTTTGGAGAGGTTTGGCAGCAAGGTATTAAGTATTCCAGTATACTCAATAGAAATGACATCTGTTTATAAATAATCATTTGAAACAGATTTTGACCCACCTGTATATTTTAGTCTAGCTACCAGAATAAATTGTTTAATCATAAAATGTCAATGTTAACTAGGCAACTATTTCAAAGATTGGAAACAAATATGTAAATGAAACCCAAAATATAAAACCTGCCACAGAATATTATTTTTTAACAAGCAAAGTGGAACATTGGTATATCATGCTGAGCATAAATGATACTTTAGATCATTCAGCTTCATTTTTCAGTACACCTAGGGAAATTATCTTTGTTACATGATTTGATATGCTTTTGCATAAAATGTAGAGAGACATATGAGTGAAATCTAACAAGTATTACCTCCAGTCTTTTTTAATACCCTAGTCTTAAGAAAGCAGCATAGTGTTAATAATGCAAAACTAAATGGAAATATAGGTGATATGTTAGGATTTCACTGAGCCTCATAAATGAGAATGTAATTTTTCAAAACATATCTTCTATTTCCTGATTTTTTTCTTCCTTTAAATTTCTTGGAAACCACTGCGGATGTCAAGTGAAAGAGACGAAGACATGGAATAAGTATCCAGAGTCCTAGATCCTAGTTCTGGTTCTTTCATTAGCTAGTTGGACAAGTCATTCATTTCTCTGGGTTTTGGTTTCCCCACCATAAGATGAAGGTGCCAGATAGATGGTCTCTAACAGATATTCCAATTCTGATAATTCTTGGAATGACACAGCCAGAATTGCTGAGCCCCCATGGATGAGCCAATTGATAGTCACATTAGATGAGGTTGTGTTTTGTGTAATCACTATCAAGAATGTTGGTTATCTTGATGTCTTGGGGTTATGAGAGATTTCCCTGCAGATTACCAATCTCCTGTGTTTATCTACAACACAAATTTCATAAAATGTTGAATTTATTTTGACCTTTGCATCTAAAATACCTTGAATATTCGTCCATCTCTACAGAGGCTGTGCTGGCAAGTCTTGTGCCAGTTATGGGAGGTCTTTGTGGTCCCGTTGGTGGCAGCAGCGTTCCTAGGATCAGTATTTTCCTGTAGGAAACAGGACAGGTTTGAAGTCACCAGGCCTGGATTTGAATCCTGGATTCAGTTTTTTACCCATGTAACAGAAGGTTCATTGTAACTATTGAACTTGGCATCAAGATACAAAGTAATTTCCAGATGGAAATGCAGATTTTAAAGGAAATATGTGGGAATCTGTTTCATGAATTCCCAAATTCATCATTTGTAAGGAGGATATAAAAAGGTTCAAAATGAATGGAGAGAGAAGGTTTGAGACAAGGTTGTCTTTTGAAAAAAGCTTGTGGAGTTCTGTGAGTCTCATTCCCCCTCTGCAAGCTACTGATGAGATCACTTGGGGCTTTAACAGGACTTCTTGAATAGCACACAGTTCTTCTGAGGTCTGGACACAATATCCTTGAGAAATCTCTTGCCCCAAGAGTGGCTGGCTCTGAGTTCTGAGGGCTGCAGTGATGGGGAAGGGCTGCCTTGGGTCCTTCACGATCTCAGCTAGGGGCCAAATGTGAAAGAGCTGAGCTGGAGTCACTTTACCTTTGTCCTGAGAGGACCTCCTTGAAGGGTGATGGGACTTGAGTGGGGAGAGTGTTTCTATGAAGTGGGCCACCAGAAATCCAGGGTGGTTGTCCAAGGGACACCCAGAGGAAAATTACATCTCCTGGGTCTTGGGGGTTGTTGTCAGAGAGTCCACGAAGGTGCCCACTAGAGATGGAGTTGGCTTTCTCCTGTTCCAGGTCCTTAGCAGGCAGCCAGCACAGACAGTCAACACAGGACCAGCAGGTAGAAAGTCTCTGTGCTCTTCCTCATCCTCCCTCCCTCCACCTGATCTGGAGGAAACATAGAGGCAGCCGTAACGTGGGCAGACCAGTTAGGGAGAAGGTGCAATAGCATCCTGGAAAGGGGAAGGTTGAGGTTCCCCTTCTGAGCTTCCTGGGGAAGAAATAAGATATAATTTCCAAATTGTGACTATGAACTGGCTGTAAGGCTTTAATTTCCTCAGCATTATCAAAAACGTCTTAAGTCTACCCAACTTTTCATCCAACGGAACACATTTTAAATGAACAGAGGGAAACAAAAATAAAATTGTGTTCCGAAGACATCACAGGCGGGATTGTCCCTTGCCCCCGTTACCCCTAGACAGCACCATCTTGGGTGACTTAGTTGACCTTGTGATCCTCCGTTTCCTTATCTCTAAGTCTGTGGTAATAATATTGTCTGTGTGCAGAATACGAGTGATAATGATGACAAAGTGTTTCACTCTTGGTTGGAGTTTGATCAACGCTATCTTCTTTCAAAACTTCCTATTTAATTTTAAATTATTTCATAAAATAATAGGTTTGATTTGACGATGACCTTCTAGGAAGAGGAAGAAATTTAGAGTAAAAAGCATGTTAAAATGCCTCAGTCGTATTCTGATGAAAGGGCTCCTTTCCCATCTTCCCTGCAGCTTTCCAGTCTTCAACAGTACAGCAGGCGGCGTGCCCTCCCCTTGCTCTGACAGCCGTCAGTTGGGGCAGCAGGATTCCATCGCTCCTTCTCAGCAAGGATGGGGGGTGGGACAAAGCTCTTCTCCTATGAGAGCACCTGACAAAACAGTGCCTATTTTTAACATTCATGGAAGCCAAAATTTTTCTGAGAGGATTCTTAAGAGCAAGGGAAAGAGCACATTTTGCCCCGAGAGGGGTCTTAGAAATGATCACCCCCTTCTCTGGCAGCAATTGGGGTGACAGTAAATAGGTGACAGACCTTCAACAAAAGCCATAAATAGACGCTGAAACACTCAAGTATACCCTCTCCCCTCTCCGCACCTCCTCGTGCGGTGCAGAACCACAGAGACTCGGATGAAGTAAGACAGTTCTTTCTGAAGCTTAGCTCCTGTTGCCCTCTTGACACTTGTTAACTAATGTGCTCTTTCTGGGAGCGAGGGGTCTGCAGTTCCCTTTTGAGATTGCAGCTGGAGGGAGGGGCACAGACACGATCTGTCTCCACATAAGACTTTTCAGGAGCTGCAGAACTTTTGTCCATTTCACTGGATAAAGGAGGACTCTCTTGAGTCCTCAGTGGGTATGAATGGAAATTCAGCTCAAGATGATTTTAGGGGATATAGTTGATATTTTTGCTGTTGTCACGCTGTGCTGGTCAAAGCCCTGTCACCATGGATCAAAATAAATATGATGTAGAGGCTTATCTGTAACAGAATCTGAAATGAAATAGGCCTGGGAGCCTTATTTAGAATGGCAGAAAAGCCCCTACCTTTGTTCTCAATAGAGACTCATTTCTGTAGCACAAACGCTCGGGGATTCCGACAGACAGAGCAGCTCTGTGTGTGAACTGTTTCTGGATGGTTTTAATTCAATATAAAAACTTAATTCTATCAGCAACTTAGTAGAATTGACTTTTTGGAAAAACACATTTTGGGCAATAACAAATACAGCAAATTTATCTTTTTTTGTTTGTTTGCTTTGTTTTTTGAGACAGAGTCTTACTCTGTCACCTGAGCTAGAGTGCAGAATCATCATCATGGCTCACTACAACCTCAGACTCCTGGGCTCAAGCTATTCTCCTGCCTCAGACTCCCAAGCAGCTGGGCTTATAGGTGGGAGCTACTATGCCTGGCCAATTTTTCTATTTTTTGTAGAGATGGGGTCTCGTTCTTGCTCAGGCTGGTCTTGAACTCCTGACCCCAAGCAATCCTCCTACCAGAGAGCTAGGATTACAGGTGTGAGCCACCATGCCTGGGCTCTTTTTCTCTATTTTCATTAAAGAAGTTTGTTGATGTAATAGGATTACAAAGATTAAGTCAAGTAGTAATGGAGGGGATTTAATGATAGTTATTCCAGGTCCCATCCTTTCTTACCAGTGAGTTCCAACCATTTCTAAATCAATAGTACTTCATTTCTCCTGGTGTCTATTTCCGTGTTTCTAAAGAAATGGCATATGCTTGCTGTTCTTTGATGTATTCATTTTAGATATTACCTATTGTCTTCCTATTATAGAACATAAAATGTGGAAGGTACTATTTTTGAGATTTTGCATATTTAAAAAAATACTATCTCACTACTAATCTAGGAGTTGTCTGGGCATAAAATTCTGAGTTGGAAGTCATTGTTGATTAGAATTTTTATGTCTACTCTTCCATTTTCCTCTAGTTTCCATTCTGATTCCTAATTTTTTTACTGCGATTTTCCTCCCACCTTTCTAACCCTCAGACACTTACAGAATCTTTCCTTCATCCTGGATTTTCTGGTCCTTGTAGTGATGAGTCTTGGTGTGGAACCTTTCTCCTTTATTTACCTGGCACTTGCTATACCATTTCAATTGGGAATTTTAATTTTATAATTTATTTGATAACTTCTTCCCTTGTGTTTCCTGTGTTCTTTTAGTCAGGCATTATAACTTGGGTAGGTAACATAGGTACTCTATGTTTAAAGGTTCTAAGTGTCTTATAGTTTCTCTATTATTTTTAATTTAATATTTTTTTCTTCTATTTCTTATCATATTTTCTTGCTTTTTTTTTAACCACCCTTTCTGATGTATATTTTATATCTATGATCATCATCTTCTAAGAGTGCTTTTGGGTTTCTTTTATATATATAATATTTTTCACATTTCATGGGTGCAGTATTATTTCATCTTCCTGTGATGTTCATCATAGATTTTAAAAATGTTTCTTCTGTATCTCAGGTTCTATTTCTTTTCAGTTTTGTTTCTGTGTTTATTTGTTTTGGTCTCTGTGTTTCATGTTACAGGATTTTCTCACCTGTCAGGTGGCATGAGCTGTCTATTGATAAGTAAGATTGAGGTGCTGGAAACCTGATTTGAAGTCCTATGGACAGGAGTGGGTCCTGTTGATTGGTGACTTCTCCGGCTGTTTGTCACTATCTGCAGGACTTTTCATCAGACAGTCCTCAGCTGGCTGCCATCTCTGGGGCCAACGGGAGACAGGGCCTGGGACCTCCCTTTTTACTACTCCCTTAATTTGTGCTTGTGTTTTCAGTAAGGTGCTTCTCTCCCCACCATTTTCTCTCAATCCAAAGCCCTCTTGTTTCAGCATCTCTATGTAGTAACTTTGCATCTCCTGCTGGGCTGGGGGAGGGGTGGTCATCAAGCTGTGGATGATTGGGAGGATGTGTGGGGGAGGAGTAGTGTGTAAATTCTCTTCATATAGACTTTCCACTAATTCGTTTGCTTTTAGTCTCTTGCTTTACCCTCACCCTTCCTGGTAGCTGTCACCTCTAATTCTCGCACCTTTCTTAGCTTCTCAGGATCTTCTCATTGACCTCCTGGTTTGCAGGCTCTTAGAAATCAGCTTTGACAGACCTGCTAGGTCCAATATCACTCTCTCTGCATCCCAAAATGTGTTGACCTCCCTCTCTTTCTCTTTCTCCTTCTTTTCTTTTAATTTCTGTTTATCTGTGTAGGTTTTAGCCACCGCCCGCCCCCTTTTAGGGGTAATTTTATTATTTTAGGGGCTTGGGAGAGGAACAATGATAAAAAGGATGCTTAATTCCCCAAGTTTTGCCTTCTTCTTATCTAAGATTCCTTTTAACATAAAGTCATAGTGGCCTGGGATTTTTGGTCTTTTCTGTTACTTATTATCTATTTGCTTCATCAATAAATATTCCCATCTTTTCTTTTAATTTCTGTTTATCTGTGTAGGTTTTAGCCACCGCCCGCCCCCTTTTAGGGGTAATTTTATTATTTTAGGGGCTTGGGAGAAGAACAATGATAAAAAGGATGCTTAATTCCCCAAGTTTTGCCTTCTTCTTATCTAAGATTCCTTTTAACATAAAGTCATAGTGGCCTGGGATTTTTGGTCTTTTCTGTTACTTATTATCTATTTGCTTCATCAATAAATATTCCCATCTTTGATATAGACACAATAATGCCTACTTAACTGAATTTGTGATCACCCCAGTTGGAATAACATCTGGAACAATGTCTAACTGCAACAGCACAAACATTAATAAGCACTTCAGTTTTGACTAGTTTCCCACTATTTGTTCTTAACCACAGTCATCGCATAACCAGTTGGGGCCTCTGGCTATAGTCCCACCATATGCATTTGGCAGGCATTCTCTATCCCAAGTCAGGCACTGTCCTTGCACCGACTGAGTCTGTAGAGGTGCATAAAACAAAGTTCTTTTCCTCCAGGAATGACCTTCTAGGGAGGGAGGAAGACAAACAGGAAAGCTTACAGTATGTTAGATGGTAACAAGTGCTACGGACAAAAGTAAATTAAGGTCAGTGCTAAGGGCATGAGTGAAGGGAAGCTGCTATTTTATGGAGGGTGGACAAGGAGGACCCCACTGTGAAGGTGACTTTTAAATGTATCATCCAAGTTGAAGTAAAAGACTAGAGTACAAAGCAGTAACACAAAGGGTTTATTGGGGTCTAGGAATTGCAATTCAGGAGACAGATTTGGCTAAGGGCCAAATTGTGTTCCAAAGAGAGGGAGGGGAGTAGGAACTTTTAAAAGATGCTAAGGGTGATTACTCAAGTTATTTTGAAAGACTTGTCATTGGTGGAGGTGGCTGGCTTAGTACATGAATCTATATTTCATTGGCTGTTATTGTTCAGCAGTTGTAGGGCTAAAGAAATTCAGCTGTTTTCCAAGATGTCGTGGTCATTGCAGTTTGGCCCAGTTCAAAGGTTCACCGTAAGTTCCTATTCATATTTTTTTCTGGCAACGTTGCAGATCATACAGGTAATCCTTAGTATCATGGCTTTCTGATTCCATTTTAGAGCTCTGAACCAGAATGATGCCATTTTGTATATCACATTTCACATTTCCCCCTTTTGATTGAAATCTGACATGTCGAACTAAAAAAAAAAAGACACCAGAGAAAATTATCTCTAAATATGTTGGGTTTACTCAGGAATAAGAAATAAGGATTATAATGCAGAATGTATGGAGTGGTAAGCCACAAGTGCATTCAGTGAGGGGAGGGTCATGGAGACTTTTACTAGCAAAAAGAGATTTATAAAGATATAAATTGCTTAGAAACAGAGTTCATTGTTCATTGGTTTCAGAGGTGCAAAGCCAGAGTTGTAGTCAGGTCATTGGTGGAGAGCTGAGTAAGTGTTTGTCTGAGGACATCTTATCGGAATTCCTGCAGTCCTAAAGAATGTCTATGATAAACGTGATCAAGGCAGGAGATGTGTGATGGAGGCAAAAAAGTTTTTTGTGGGTTTTTAGAAAGTCCTTGGAAACAGTTCTTATCTCAGACATGTAAAAATGAACCTCCTCTTCTTCTATGTCTTCGAACTCTATTTTGTCTGAGTATGACAAAAGTGATTTCATTCTGGAATCTGCAACTTTCAAAGACATGAAGAAGCATTTATTGATGCTCAGTCATGACTTGGTCAGCCACAGATTTGTTATCTGTTTCCCTTGGTGCTAGAGACACTGTCATGTCCTGTGAAGAGGGTTGTTGAAAGTCAGTGTGCATCCAAGGCTTCAGAAATTGGCCAATTTGAGTAACAAGGGAACCATTTTAATGAGGAGGCCTGCATTAGTCTGTGGGGATTAGCTGTGTATCAGGAGAAGCATAACATTTGATTAACCATGTCTAAATGTCATTCATCGGTCTTTTTCTCTGAAACAGATAATGAAATTCCAGGGAGCCAATAGTAGACAGCTGTGTTTCTTTTTGTAAGCAGCTTTCTTGATCAGGTAAGAAAATTCCATAGAGAGTCGTTCCCTGCCCTTGGAAGGGGAGGAACAAGACAAGGTTAGAAGGACCTAGATTCTGAGGCTCATTTCTGATGCCTTTCAATTTTCCAAAGCATCCAACATGTCAAAATGCCATATTTTGGGAAATTATTTTCTGTACCACAACATTTCCTTGTCTGAAACTTCCCTAGAAGTTTCACGTATGAAAAGCTGAGTTGGTGGCTGTGGAGAGAAAATCAAGATAATGCTGAGTGGCAAAGATCCCATTAAACCAGTCTCTTATTTCTGGGAATAGGCCAGTCCAATTAAACAGTTGTGTCTCATTTCAAGAGATGGCATTGCAGATGGGTTCTGAAACAGAAAAAAAACAAAGGTTGATGTTTGGAAGAGTCTATAAGCCAGTTTCTTTAAAGTCTATGGGCAGTCAGTTGAGGTGTCTTGATGTTAGACTCAAAGCGTCTTCAGTGAAAATGGAAATAGGCAGTGGAAATCGGACAGACTTTTCTGGTCAGCGGCTTGTATGTCATTGGTTATTTATACACGAGCTTCAGCTTTCAGGGCTTCAGGATAAAGGTAACTGCAATTCCAGTGACTCCAAGTCAGAAAAATGAAAGAAAAATTTGAGAACATTAGTTTAGAGACTTGTAACCAGGAAAGAATCAGGATTCAGTCCAAATTGTAGGCAAATAATAAAATCTCAAAAAACGAAAAGTCAGGTCTAGAATCTAATAACACGTATATTATAGTTTTCTTCTGAAACATAATTTTTCTCTCTTCCGTCCCTATTTTCTACCAAAGATAAATCATGGTAGGACAAATTTATATGCAAAATAAGTTTTACGATTATTATACTTGGCCTGACTATTTGCATAAAGTGCAGCAAGAATAGTGATTGGCCATTTAGGCTCTTTTTAGGTTGGCTTTGGTGGAAAATTTTTTGTAAGGAATCTCAGAATAGACTTTTAATAACCTCTCAAAGCTAGGAAGCCAAGCCGAGGAGTTGCCATCAGACTATGCCTGTAATACCTGTATGAATTGGGTGAATTCCTCTTTACTTGAGTCCCCCAAAATATTTTGAGGTTCCTGGGCCTGTCAGAAAGTGACATGCTTTACTCAATGCAAGGTCAGGAACCCTGTGAGGAAACAGTGTAGACAAGATACCAGGCCAGCATTTTTTTCAAGTCTACTGGCTTTAAAGGCAAACTCAATCACTCAAAGCAGCCTGGTCATATGAGAATGATCAGGTCATATGAAAATATTACATTCCAGTCAAAATAGTTGGGCTAGTTATTTAATTTATGAGTGCTTATTTATTTATACGCCAATTTGTTACCATGTAGACAATATACAGACATGTATGCAGAAAAATGTGGAAAAACACAGATAAAGAGTTTATAGATTTGCTTTTAAATTTTTAGCCATGAGAAAGGTAACACTAGTTTAAAAGGACAGTTGGATCAAATTGTGCCTCTGTAAATGAAACCAATTAAAGTTTATCTGTCCTACATGGCTAAGCTCTTACTGAGTTTTAGAGAAAACAGGGTAGCAAATTTGCATCTCAAAGCACAGAGAGAGAATTTGAGCATTTTCAAGAAGGAGTTTGGGTGTATTAGAGGAAGATTAACAATGGGTACCAAGGTAATACAAAATTTTAGGAATTTGCCACAGGATTATACAGATGAGTTTATGAAAATCCAGAAACCTTTTCAAAATAACCAGTTGAATCCCAGAAAGTCATATTTTGGAGATCAATCTCCTTAGCTAGTTGGCTTCTAATTTAGTCTCTGTTTTCCAACTGGACCACTGAGCTCAGGGCAGAGTCCATTAATGAATATAGGAAACAAATCATTTGCAGTTTCCAGGGCCCAATACTAATATGTGAAAAGCAGGCGAAGCTAAAAGGCAGAACATTTAGATCTCCAGAAATCAAGGACCCCATTTTAACATTGAATTCCAGGTCCCCTAAAAGTAGGAAATGCCATGGTACCAGTCTGTGCAATGCTTCCTCAATGTTCCTCACTGCAAGGACATTGCCCCAAGGCTGGTGAGAGATCCAATACTGGTTAGACCACTCTGTTACCAGCCTATTCCCCACATGAGTCTTATCCCTTGATGGTAAGCATTCCCACAGCTTCCAGGTGTCCAACCTTTGATATTCATATCTAAACACACAAAGAAATTATAGCCCCCTTGCAGTAATAGCCATTCACTTCAAACAACTGCTAAACCTGGAGCCCTTGCTAGCGACATGCCAGCCATCACAAACACAAAGGTCAAGTTTTCTCCCAAGCACAAAGTAATCTTTTGTACGTCCAAAGCCAGAGAGATCAGTGAACTCAATGCAAAAGAGAGCAGAGCTTTAGATCTGAGAGAAACCTGCCCACGACTCTTGTGCTCCACGAGGAAAACAGAATACCTCAAAAGGAGTGAGTGGGTTACTTTTTCTGTGTTCCTCAAGGTGTCTTGGGGTCACTAGAAATTCCCTCTAAATCTCTTCATGTGGAATTTAAGGTGGATAAAAGGAAGGAGAAGTAGAAGTGGAAGGAAATGCAAGAACAAGTCTCCGAAGAACCAATTTGGGGAGATTTTAAGCTTTCCAGAAAGGTCTATAATATTTTACATTTTTCTCAGCAAATATCATGCCAATAAGAAAAGAAGGAAACAGAAGGACAAAATGTATAATTAAAAAGGGGTTTCAGTCAACTGAAAAAAAGTTCCAGAAGCAGAATCTGAAAGAGAAAAAGAAGAAACGCCTTTAAAAAAATTATAGCCTGAATACCAGCTTTTAATTAAGCTGCTTCTGACCATAGAGCTCTTAGAAAATCTTTTCAAATCCCTTATTATCAGATTTTAGCTAGGACAAACAGCCAATATTCCTGGCTTCAGATTTTTTCCCCAATGGTAATTTTCCTCAAATGACTCATCAAAAACAAAAAACCACAGCCAAGGTTTTTATGATTTAAACAAGGATGCATGAGGTGTTTCCAAAGAGGTGCAAAGCAGTCCTCATAAGACCCAGAACCACCCCAAAGATAGCTCAAAGAAAAGAAAAGTTTTGTTAGTTAAAAACGGGGTACAATCCACACTTCCGTCCAGCCATATTCTCTAGGGTCTCAGCTTCTCACCTGACCATCTACACACACAGGCTGACCTTCCCGTGTGCCCCACAGGTGAAAGTTTAAAAGAGATAGTGAGACTGGAAATCAAAAACTGGCAATGGGATGGAAAAGGATCAGTAACAAACGAGTATCCCCAGAAATCAAGAATCACACAAATATCAAACCAAATTTTAATCAGTGTTTCTTGTCCCGAGTTAAAAGACTTACATCTACAAGGACTAGTTCCCAGACCAGAAATCAAACCGGGTAAGCATTGATGAAAGAGCTGAATGTAAGGCATCAGATCACACAGTGAGATGCCTTTTTGTGCAAATCCCACAAGGATTCCAAAGCAAGTAGTTTGAGTGTACAAAGGATTTTAACTTTGTTTGAGATCAAATTTTTTCTCTTCAATTTTCTCTAGAATTTCTAAGGCTAGCCATGACATTATTATTAATATGTGTCTTTTTTTTAAAAAAAATATTGATCCCCCCATGAATATAAATAAGGCAATTATTTAGAATGAGAAATCTCCAAAATATTTTTTAAATATAGGAGTCTTTCTAATTTAAAGGATCCATATTTTGGTCACTGACAATTAAAATTTCCAATGGTGTACTTATTCCAGCAGAGACTCAATCCACTAAACTTCTTCATGGAAATCCCAGAAAGGTTTTTTTTTTCTTTTCAGGTTTTAAAGTTTTTATCATTTAGGAGGGGAGGTGACACAAGACAAAGACAAACAGATAGAGGATGCCCAGTTCAGGATTTGTTTCGTTTTTAGAAGCTTCTAATTTTTTTTTCTCATTTAGAGAGTCTTTCAGCTAATTTGACATTGTTATTTCTTAGGGACACTCAATTTAATTTTTGGAGTCCTTTAAATGCCTCAAGATTCCAAATTAAAGTAGATGTCCCAATAAGGCTGTTTAATCTTTCCTTTTAGACCTTCAAATTGTCAATGGAGTAAAACAAGTTTCGGGAAATTAAAAGATCCCCAGGTTGGCCATTGTAATTACTGATCACTTTCAATGACGTGGAAATTTACAAGATGAAGGACGATAATTCTTTTACAAACAACCGGCAGAAGTTTCAGAAGGGGCTGACTCAGTTCCTAAAGGTAGAAGAAAAAATCCCCAGGAGGACTCATCAAAAAGGGAAAGATTCCTTTTTTGACAGCCTTGAACAAAGGGCACCGGATAAGGGTCTGAACCCCAACCAAAGTGGGAGGTTTGGGGAAATGAGAAGACTCTCCTGAAGAGTCTGGGGCCACGGGGGAGGTGGTGGAACACAAGGGGTTCCTGCAGCTATCATGCTTGAGTTCATGGTGGCACCAGAACACAGAGGAGGAGAGTTGAACTGCATCCCACTTCTGTCACCATTTAATGTCAATCAAGAAGTGGCAAAAGACCAGACTGCACAGCAGTAAGACAAAGCATTTATTGGGGTCTTAGGAATTGTGATTCAGGATTTGGCTAAAGGCCAAATTATGTTCTGAAGAGGGGGAGTAGGGATTTTTGAAAGGATGCTGAGGGTGTTTACACAGTTGTTTGAAAGAATTATCATTGGTGGATGTGGCCGGCTAAGTACATGAGTCCATAGTTGATTGGTTGTCACTGTTTGGGAGTTGCAGCACTGGGGAAATTCAGCTGTTTTCCAGTATTTTGTGGTCGTTGCAGTTTGGCCCAGTTCAAAAGTATAAGGCAAGTTCCTGTTTTTTTGTTTTTTAAAAAATTTTTTTTGTAAGGTTGTAGGTCGTGCTGGTAGTCCTTCTTAGAATGGTTTCCTGATTCCATTTTAGAGCTCTGAACAAGAGTGACATCATTTTGTATATTATATTTCACAAGTGGAAACCTGGATTAAAAGGGAAGATGAGTGAACAGGCCACACAGACCTCTGAGGGAAGAATCTTTCTTGTAGAATGAATGGATCATGCAAAAGCCCAAGGTGGGAGCGTGATTATCAGGTTTGAAGACTAGCAAAGAGGCTAGCATTGCCCAAGCAGAGGGAGATGAGTTAATACCTTGCAGGACCTTAGAAGCCATGGCTAATATATTGGTTTTCACCTGAGTGGACTTGGGAGCTACTGGAGGGCTTTGAGCAGAGGAGTGACATAATCCCTTATGGATGGATAGACCCACTCTCTAGAGTGTGTCATCATTACATGACAATCAGTGGCATTATGCTGGCAGCATCACATCTCTCGTGTGTCTGGCTACTCATGCTTATGTTAGCTGTGCCTTATTTTCCAAGACTAGGCTCCATAGCCTCAACCAGGACCACGTTCTAATTCTTCCCCGTTCCCAAGCCATTTGTTGTCTATAACAAATCTTACTCAATAATCTGTTTCAAATCACCTTTAGATGTTTGTCAAAATATACAGCTCAATTATTTTCTTGAGGATAATGAGATTTTCCACTCTCTTTTCTTCTACTCTCTCTTGTCTGCTATAAAATTTCTGCCCACAGATTCTTTTTATTTATTGTATTGTATTGTATTGTATTGTGTTGTAGCAAGAACATGTAACAGGAGATTTATCCTCTTAACAAATTTTTAAGTGTACAATATATTTATATTAGTGTTGACTATAGGTACAGTGTTGTACAGAAGGTCTTTAGAGCTTATTTATCTTTCTTGACTAAAATGTTATGCCCATTGATCAGTAATCCCCCATTTCCCCTCTCCTCTGCTCCTGGTAACGACCATTTCACTCTTTGATTCTACAAATTTGAATATTTTAGAAACCTTGTGTAAGTGAAGTCATGCAGTGTTTGTTTTTCTGTGACTGGCTTATTTCATTAGCATTATATCCTCCAGATTCATCCATTTTGTCACATATTACAGGATTTCTTTCTTTTAAGAGCTGAATAATATTCCACTGTATGTGTATACCATATTTTCTTTATCTATTCATCTGTCAATGGACATTTGGTGGTTTTCACATATTGGTTATTGTGGATAGTATTACAATGAACACAAAAGTGCTAATATCTCTTTGGGATCCTGATTTCAATTCTTTTTTGGATAAATAGCCAGAAGTGGGATTGCTGGACCACACGGTAGTTCTATTTTTAGTTTTTTGAGAAATCTCTACACTTTTTTCCATGGCAGCTGCACCATTTTGTATTCCCACCAATAGTAGGCAAATGTTTCAATTTCTCTACACTCATGCTAACACTCGTCGTCTTTTGACTGATTGATAATAGCCATCCTTACAAGAAGGAGGTAATATTTCATTGTGGTTTTGATTTGTATTTCCCTGATGATTTGTAACATAGAGCATTTTTTAAATATATGCCTGTTGATCATTGTATGTTTTCTTTGGCGAAATGTCTATTCAAGTCCTTAGCCCAAGGTCTCTGTCACCCAGGCTGGAGTGCAGTGGTGAGATCATAACTCACTGCAGCCTTCAACTCCTGGGCTGAAGCAATCCTCCTGCCTCAGTCTCTCCAGTAGCTAAGACTATCGTCACATGTCACAACACCCTGCTGATTTTTAATTTTTTTATAGAGATGAGGTCTCACTATGTTGCCCAGGCTAATCTTGAACTCTCAGGCTGAAGTGTTCCTCCCACATTTACCTCACAAAGTGCTGGGATTATAGGCATGAGCCACACACCCAGCCCCTTAACCCATATCTAAATTGGGTTATTAGGTCTTTTTCTTTTTCTAGTGAGTTGTAGGAGTCATAGAATCTTGAACTTAATGAAGCCTCTTATTCTATCATGTTATGTCTGGCAATTCCCATTAAACAAATCACTAGGTTGAAGTTGTGCTTTGGGATGGAACCAGATAGTCTCAGTTCTATGTAGTCTTTGGAAACAATATGCTCTTACCTGAAACAGATCTACAAGGTCCATATGGACCCTGGATAACACTGGTTTGCTACTTACCATAGAAAAGCAGATGCATATGGTGAGTTGTGCTGTGTATCCAGGCTTGTGTTACATGGTTTTAGTATTTTAAGTGTTAAAATAAGTTATAAACCACCAAGCATACCTTCCAGTCAGGGCTTTTATGCGTGGAAGATCTACGTGGTGGAGCAGAATGCTGAAGGTAACAATCAAGTTTCCGTTTGGAAAAGTAACGTTGTACATCACAAATTCACCATTCATGGAAAGGAGCTCTTATTTACAGTTTGCCAACCAGTCCATTTTCCTGGGTTCTTTATTGGTTACCTCTTCACTCAGTTTAATATCCCAAATGATACGGAAATTGAATTAGCCTAAAATTGTTTGCTGAAGTCAGTGCTTCCAGTGGGGGAGTCTGGGTTCAGTTGTAGATATTTCAGAGTAGATATAGCATTATTTTCTTTCCTGGTCTTAATCATAATCCTTGAAAGAGACTCTACCTAAGTATAATAACTTAGGGCATAGGTAATCACTGGGATCAGCACTTTCGACCTATTTATCAGTGTCTCCTTGTGACAGGAACCATGCTGACTGCTACATTCAGAAAGTAATTAATTAAAATGTTATTTGTTTTTCTGCTGTTTTGGTATTTCTGGTATTTGTCAGGTTTTAAAAGTTATTTGTTGTGCATTTTTTCATTTTTCATTAATATTCACTTTTGTACCTAATTTTATATTCATAACTTTTGATGTTCTTATTTTCTAAACAATATCCCCTCCCCCGAATTGAATAAGCTGGAGGACCACATGAGCTGGGCCAACTGCTGGCCTAAGCCTTCTAGAAAGCAGGTGACTTGGGAGTAGGGACCTTGCTGACCTTACTACTGTATTGTGCTGTAAGTGCTGAGTAGAACACTTTGCTCATAGCAGATTCTCAGTTTAAAAAGGTCCACAGTTCAGTGTTTTGTACAGGCAACATTGAGCCTCACCCAGAAACCCAGAAGCCTGTTGGCTGACATGCAGGTTAGATTTCAAACGCTTCACATTGAGGCGGGTGAACGCTGGCAGCTTTCAGGAGCCAGACAGAGGGAATACTGGAAACACCAATTCTGTACTTGTTTTCCTCCTTTCCCTCATTCTTCTATCCTCAAATATATAGCTCTTCAAAATGTAAGATTTCCTAATTTATATTTTTGTGCCTTGGTTTCCTCATTGGTAAGGTATGGATTTCAAAGTATCCATAGGACTTCTGAGGGGATTATATGGGATAAACTTTGTGAAGCATTCAGTATGGTGGCTGGTATATAGTAAGTGCTGATTAAATATTAGCTGCTGTTATTTTGATCTTATTCCTAGAGCATTTGTCTCCATAAAGTCACAGTTATTGATGCTATTGGTGCAAAGTGGGCTTTATATTTCCAAAGCTCATCAAAGCCCTAATAAGGGGTTAGCAATAGGTGGTGAGAGATTCATGCTTAGGTTCCATAGACACCAGGAACATAACGACATGCTTTTGCTAAGGTCTCCAAGCTAGAATAAGAGCCCCTCAGCTTCACCAATCTTTGGAAGCAGGTGTACTGACATGTGACTCATTAGTATCTTCAAAAGCAACGCTTAAAACTCCGAGTTGGCTAAAATTTCCTGGTGTATACTGAAATGAATGGTAGAACTTGAAAATAGATTTAGCATGTTGTTCAGTTTTCTTTTTACTTGGACCTCATTTATTTAGAATATATTGAGTTGTGGCAACAACAGGCAGACAATGAAATTCTTTCACAAACAGTAATTTATTGAGTCCAAAACCACAGGGCTAAATCCACCCCAAATTCCTGCAGCAGAGAATGACAGAACCTAAAATAGGATACAAACACTAATATCAAACTCTGGAGTTTCCTGGTATTGAAAACAAAATCTCCCAAATTTTCTTTTAGCACAAAACACCTGAGAATTAACCTTTAAGACTACGGCAAACAATTTAAATTAGATACACACTGCCAATAAAAACAAAGTAATGAAAACACAGTGATTTGTTAGGCATTAAGGAACTGAAACTGATGTTACAGCTCTGGCATTTTTTCCAGCAAGACTGAACATTGAACAATGTGTCATTCCAGAATGTCCAGTTTTTCCTTTTTTTGGTGGGAGGTGGGGAATAGAAATTTGAGACTTCCGACTCCAACCTGTCATGGTTATGTGGAGGAAAGTGGGCCTTTCTGAATTTTGCTTTTAACTAAATAAAGTTTAATACTGTATTGCTGGTAACACCCTGAAGCAATGGGATATTTTGAAAATTTAATATGAAATTTTTTAATTAACTCCACAAAAGTTTATTGTATGCCTTGCTAATGCCAGATGCTGTGATAGGTGGTAGGGGTCTAATTTCAAAAAGCAATTCACTCTTCAAGGAGCTGGCAGTCTGGAAGAGGTGAGTGTGCAGAGAGGGTGTTTGCAGTGCTGTTAGTTGTAGGGTATAAGCAGTGGAGTGGTCAGTATAGAAGGTACAGAAGGGAGACATTTCAGGTGAGGCTTGACACTGTTGTTCTTCAGCGTCCGAGACAGTAGGTGAGTAAAGGGAAGGGCTTGATGAAGCGGGAGTTAAGAGGTGAAGCAAGATTATGGAGGTGTCTTTGTGCTGTCCATCATAGGTCTGTGAGCAGCAGGGAGCCACTGCAAGATTTTTAAGTATCAGAGACACATGGTGATATTTGTCCTGAAGAAAGAGTGTGGCTGGGAAGTGAAAGCAACAAACTGCAGTAAACACAAATCGAATAAAAAAGTCTCCACTCCAGCTTTCAGTATATGTACAAGTGTTTGTCACCTGAAAAACAAAATGGTAGATGAAAAAATAATCCTCTATAAATTAAAATTGAGTGATTATTTGCACATCAAAGATCTTTCCCTCTTGAATTATATAAGACAGGAATTACTTTCAGGTAGCTAAAGAGAATTTGGTCACTTCACTTACATTTTTAAAACACCTCTCTCCCCCTTTCTCTGCTTGGTTACTCTCCCCCTTTCTCTACTTTCTCATCTAGGTTAATAAACTATAATCAAGTATTTTAGAAGGAACCCTTAGGGAAAACCTAGAAAGGGTTCCCTGGGATGACCACACTTAAATTATTTCTGTTATCCTATAGTTATTCTACTTTAAATAAAATAACCTTTGGGGTAATCATTTATTGCCCTCTTTGTTAAACAGTTCTCCTGCTCAAACTTTCAAGGGAAGGAGCCCAACTCAGAGACGCCCCTCTCCCCAGGTCCCCTGCTTTTATTAATAGTAATATACCATGCTTTATTCAGGTTTTACTCAAGTTTTCCATTTCCCTGGTCCCTTGGCCTTCACAACATATTCTTAATAAGGCAAATGCAAGAGACAGATAAGTCAAAAGCCACCAGGTGTGTTATCATCCATCTGCACCACAGACATGGCCTCCAGCTGGTCCATTTCTCTCCGGAGATGCAGTGAGGACAGGCAAAAGTAAAAGAGATTCAGGCTATTGAGAAGCACAGATTTGAATGGCAAGTGGAACAAATCTACTCTCGCCACAGTAACTATGCTCCCGGAGGGGCCAATCCATCAAAAAGGAGTTTGTTAGGAAGGTGAAGGTCACTATGCAATTTCCCTGGGACACAGAATTATGAGTCTTGGGGAGAAAGCCTTGGAATGCAATAGAAGTAAAATGTGTTGGGCTTGATATGAAATGACAAAGACATTTACTCGGCATGGCTTGGACTGTGCATCACTGCCTTGCTGCCCCAGCAGCATTTGCAAAGCCTGTCACCATCTGTGGCTTCTCACATTCTTGGCTGTCTATGTCATTTTGTGCAACACGGTTCTGCTTGTGGATAGCTGTGTACTGCCCTCCGGGAAGTGAAGCAGGCAGCACTTGCTACTCTTCACTCTTCTCTACACCATCTTCCAGGTTTCACCCTGCTGGTACCTTTCCATAGTCCTCTATCAAAGGCCCTTTGGCAGCTCTTTAAGTGAGTCATGTCCCCCTTGCCACGTGCATATTCGCCATTGTTTGTCTTTCAAAACCTAACCCTGTGTCTTAAGTTAAGGTTTCTAGAGGCAGAGCCAGGGATTCAGATGCATGTGATGTATTGAAGGAGGGATCTCTTGAGAAGGGGAGTAAGGAAGCAGGGTAGGCTGGGGGGAATGCTGGAGGATGGCTGCGGGCTGCCCCAGGGCGGGGTGAGGGTTGCCTAACCTCTCAGGCAAGGCGGATGCCATTAAGCTGAGGACAACTGTCTGCAGAAGGAGTAGCTGTGAGTCATGAGCAGTCAACACTCAAAGTAGCTGGGAGGTCAGTAACCTGGAGGACAGGCCAGTCTGGGTGCGAAGGGGCAGAGCACCAACAGCATCGGCTGCACATACTCTCTGCTTTTAGTCCAGGGTTTTAGACCAATCTTCAAGAGCTGACAAATGCCTACCCTGTTTTTCTTTTCCAGGAGCATTTGCACTGTGTCCTAAGCTGGAGGAAAGAATCCACAGTGGTGAAGCCACAGGCATTATATATGACGTGTGTGAAGGGTCTTGCAGGTAGTGGATAGGACTATCCTGGTATTTTGTTCATCATAGTCACAAAATTAGAGCCCCAGAAGGAAGCCTCGGATCTCTGGTCGACTACAAATATTTCAGGGTAAAGATCAGGGCTGCATGGTTTGATTTGTGCTTTGTGTGTGTCCTCAGAGAGCTGTTTCTCCAACCCTTCAGGATGCACCATCCATTTCAGACATGTGGCCCTGGGAAGCTGAGTTATACCTGGTTCCCCTGCAGCTAGTCTCTGTGATCCTGTGGTAGAGATGGCTGCCAGATTTGTGCAATTCCTTTCATAGTTCCAATTCCTGGGAGCAGTGGAGCAGCCAAGGACTACATTCACCAACTCCCGTTGCATCTACGTGAAGCCATATAACTAGTTTTCAGCATGCAATGTGGGCAGAAATGATGCTTGTTTCTTCGGGGCTCACGTGCATAGAAAGGCAGACATGACTTCTCCACTGTCTCTGTTCTTCTCTCTGCTGCATGGATGTCACTGCGCAGTTGGCACAGAGTCAGTATGGAAGAGTCTAGGCACCTGCACAACATGTGAAAAACCACCTGCAAACACTTGCATTGAACTGCTATGTGAGCAAGAAAGATATTTCTGTTGTATTGAGCCACTGAGATTTTGGGTTCCTCAGAGCAGCTGATGTTAGTTTAATTAACACAGGTGTGAAACCCATGGTGTTTTTCAGTGAATGTGGATTTCCCCAATAACCTTTGTGAATTGGTGAGAGGGGAAGAGGATGCTTAGAGAAGTGAAAATTTCCCAGTCATGGTTAGGGCTCTTCAATTTAATATAAGCATCCTAATGTAAAGGTCATACTTGAAGTGCTGACGTGATTTTATCCTCCCATCACTGCAGCAAACGTTACCGAAGTTGCAGAGTTTAGGGAAGTCTTTCACTAAGTTTTTGTGATTTCAAAAGTGGTGTAGTGCAAGTTCACAGATGATCAAGACCTAGTCATTATTGTTAATGGTGCTTAAAGACAATTCTGACACTGCAAAGTAGCTTGGAAAATACAGAAGACAGTGTTGATAACTTCTGAAATAAATGCTGTATGATTTGAAAATTTATTTGTCTAGATATAATACCTCAAGTTGCATGTTTATCACTTTCTTATATTTTTTGGAACATTTGAAAGTTTTCTTTAAAATCCTTAAGATATTACATTGTGTGATGTAATTCCCAGTTATTATGTCTCCATGGAGAGATACTAAATGAAGTCTTAGAATACTAATGTTAGCTTTTCCCAGATATATATACGATATTCCCAGATATATATACGAATTTCTGATCATTTGGATAGAGTAGGTTAGCCTGGTTTGTTTACCAAGATAAAAGGGAAATATTTTAATTATGTATTTGAGAAAATATGTCATAACTTCATATTTTCACTAGAACAATTATTTGTCCATACTGTGCCTTATGAAACCAAATTAGCAGGGAGGAAATGAATCTCTTGTATTAAAATTTATTTCAAACTCATTGCTGAAGAGAGCTGATACCAGAAAGGAAGTGGTGCTCACAATGCTCTGCAAAGACAGGAGCAAGTAAAACGTGCCAGGAAAGCAATTAATACAATTGTTGTTTCTTCAGGCAATTAAATCAAGGTCAAGAAGAAAGTTCTATCTTTTGAAATGCTTACATCAATTTTTTACTTTGGATTGGGGAGGCTGAGAGTTCACTTGCAGAGTTCTCTCCTCAAAAAGCATAAACAAACTAGATTTTGGCTAAGTATTTTAGGAAAACTTAGAAACTAAGAGTTGTCTCTCACTTTTGTTTGTTTAAAAACTATGAAAGAAGTGTAGATTGCTCATTGAAAAAATTTTAGCAAAACAGAGAAAATGTGATGAAAACTGGAAGTTCCTCCAAATTACCCTTTCCAGGTACCAGTGTAATCATAATACCACCTCTGGGTTTATCCTTCTAGGTATACAGTATATAATATACTATATGTTACATTATATATAGTGTATAGTATGGGTTATATACTATATTTTATGATATCTAATATATGGCATATATTACATATAATACATAAATAGAACATATCTATACACACAAACTTTTTTATATAAAATAACATCATATTTTACAAATACCTGTACAATTTGCTTTTATTTCATTTAGGAATGTTAAGGATAAATGAAAGACTGGGAAAAACACGTATGAGTTTTGTAGTAGAAAATGTGTTAATATCTCTAAATATATTAACCCTTCTAATACTCTTATAATACTGAGAAATTTTCGCTTCTCTAAGCATCCACCTTCCCCCCCACTGATTCATAAGGATCACCTGGGAGTCAGCATTCACTGCAAACAGCCATGAGCGCCACACCTGTGTTGATTAAATTTGTATCAGCTGATCTAACTGAGGAACCCAAAATCTCAGTGGCTTAATACGCTATTGATAATACGATATAAATGTACATTGTGGCACCATTTCTCATTTATCAGACTGACCAAATACTACAACTTTGACACATCCTTTGTTGATGAACAAGTGAGAAACAGACATGTTCACACATTGCTAAAAGGAATAAAACAATAGGAAGTCTTATGGAGAGCAATTTGGCAATATATAGTAAAATTATCTGATAAAATATGCATTTACTCTTTCACCTGGTCATTTCATATCTATAAAATTTCACTTTGGTGTCTTGAAAGGTACACTGGAAATAATACAAATTTATATCTGAACAAAGCTGTTTATTGCAGCAGTATTCCTGAGCAAAAGACTGAAAACAACCTAAATCTTTATCAACAGGGGAGTAATTGAATAAACACAATGCAGTTGTAGCAAGGAATGAGAAATATTTTTATGTAGCAATGGACATGGTCTATAGGATATATGGTTCAGTGAAAAAATTATGTGCGGAACAAGCTATATACAGAATATTGTCTTTTATTTCAGGAAAGGGGATAGACATACACATAGACCAAAGCCATAGGAATGATGGTTACCAATTTGAGAACAGGCTGTAAGCTAAAGCCGAAACCTGAAAGTGTTTTATATAATTATAAGTAATAATTAAGTAAAAATTTGGAAGGCTATCCCCCAAAATAAATAGATAAATATATGTTTTGAAACTATATTTTGAAACTATTAGATATACATAATTACAAAGTAAATATATAGTTATAGTAATATCATTATCAACCAATACTTTCAGCATAAGAGAAAAAGATACAATCTTAACATAAAAATATCCCTATTAACTCATAATTTGTCTCTGTCAATGTGTATGTTTCTAGAGAAAAGAAATAGAAGTTGTGAACAACCAATAGCAATGAGCACCTCTAGTGCCTACATTGTGCTTTCTAAGTACTGTATCACATTAAAATTAACCGGGACTCCTTGGGGGAAATGTATAATGGAAGATGTGGGGGCAGGAAATGTACAAGGTATACTTAGAACATCTTGTTTTATTGAAAAGCAAGAACGCATCAGAGACCGCTGAGACTTATGTCAACAGGATGAAGAAGCCAGCCGGAAGGGATGCCGAGTAGCCAAAAGGTGGACAATGTCATCATAAAAAGGATTACTTGCATTGGTTTGAATTGGATTTTACTTCATTGGTTTAAATTCCATTGGTTTCAATTGGTTTAAAAATTTTTTGCCTTCCCATTATTTTCCCCTTGCCCCCCGAAAGAAAAATTCCCTCACTGTTCATCACTGGAGGTTATTAAGACAAAAAATTGTTGTTCTTAAAGGTAGTAAATAAAAGGAATACATTAAGTATTCATTGACTTTTCTTAAAAATACTGTATTTCAGGATAACTAAACAGTTGATGAAAGAATGTCTTTTTTAGAGAAAAATTCCATTTAATATACGAGAAGGGAATAATAGAATTTATCACTCTTTGCAGACTCCATTAAAAGGAGTCTGACCTGGCAGTGAGTTCCCTGAATGTTTTTCTTTTTCTTATCATTTATTTTCTCCTGGGTGCTACAACAGCCTAAAACACAGAATGGTTTAGTTTGGGGTGAATAGTTTTTCTAGGTACTTTGGCTGAAGGCTTGTATCTTAGGTTGGGTTCCTCAGAAGCCAAGCCTGTGATGGGGATTCCCCAGCAAGCAATTTGTCCGGGACGTCCTCCCAAGAACCTGCAAGGTGAGACAGTGGGGCTGGGAAGGGTGAGAAGTCTAACCTCAGCCTGATGCTGTAGGGGCTCTGGAGCACAAACTGAGAATAAATTGCATCATAGTCTGTCCTGACTTGAGGCAAGGAAGCAGGACTTTTGGGTCCCAACGTTGGCAGCCATTGGATATAACTCTCCGGCACCTGTAGCTGTGGCACTCAATTTTCCAAAAACAAATCTCTGCAGAAGTTTGCAGGTGTTGCCCGTTAGCACGAGCACACTTCACAGCTGATAAAGGATCCCTGGGAATCTGGGCAGGGACTCTACATGCCAGTGGTCCTCAACCTTTACGGAAGACAATTTTTCCATGGATGGGGGATGGGAGAATGGTTTCGGGATGATTCAAGCACATTACATTTAGTGTGCACTTTATTTCTATTAATAATTGTTACATTGTAATATACAATGAAATAATTATACAACTTGCCATAGATTGGGGAACCCTGCTCCGCAGACTCTGCTTTGATATATTTTGTGTGTTTCAGTCTTTCTTCTTGAGTAATAAAGGCATATAAAGCAAAGACTTTTTTCTTCTATTTATTTTTAATCTGTCCCCGCTTTAGGTTTCGATATTTGATATTCTCATTTTTGTTGATTTCTAAGTGCCTGAGCACCTCCTGTAAGCCAGCTGAGCACTTTAAATTTATTATCTCACATAATCTTCACAATAGTGAAGGAAGGTCAATACTATTATTATTCCCATTCTTCAGTTGAAGACACCAAGGCAGGTAGAAGATGCTGAAGTCTGGATTTAATTCAGGCATTCTGACTTCGAAGTTCTCCTCTGCTCTCAGCCCTGACGGTGGAAGTTTTTCTTGGGGTTCTCTGTGAAAACGTCCCTTGCGTTAGTCCAATTTATGCCTGCATTTTGAGTTCTCTTTATTGGGTTTTATCATCAGTTTGATTTCATCAGTTTTAAAACTTTGAGAAACTTTTCTTTGTCTTGGTTTACTGGTGAAGCTTTTACATGACTCTGCTTTAATTTATACTCTGTTATATTATACTGTAGTCACATCAGCAGGACCTTGGTTTCAAAGTGTGTGATCTCTCAGCTAAATCTTCAATTGGAAGTTCCCCTATTTTTTTTCAAAATATATGAATGAAATACTCTTTTTAGTTTTAATCTAGATGTAATAAATATTGTACAGACAATTTTCTCTTTGTGTGTTGTTCTGAAATCTGTTTTTACCAAAATTTTAATTAAATTCCAGAAAGGCTTACATTTTGTTTTTAATTTCTTCTTATTGGTTGTAACTCTAAAATTTAGTTTTTAGTTCATCTTGTCAATATTTATTTCAAGACAAAACCTCATCTCTGAAGTGATTAGTGATGTAGAAAACACTTTTATGCCCTAACAGGACACATAATAGAAAACAGCACATCATGGAAAATGGCAAATTCCTTTGCATTGTGAACAAGTCCTTAATTTCCTTGTTTTATAAATCTTTTGACCAATCTGGATCATCCTTATTTCCTTGTTTTTTTTTTTTGCTTGTTTTGTAAGCAAATCACACTTGTTTCATATCAAGATAGTTTTTAAATTATAAGATATAAACTAGACATTACAGAGAAAATTTCTCTTACTTGATGTATATCTATACTTTTCTCTTTCAACAGGTTTACTTCATTATTGATCAGTTGCCCACATTTCTTTCAACCTCCAATATCATTAAGAATTTTTAATGGCCATACTTGTCCATTCTTTTCCATGAAGCAGCTTTCACATAGAAGAAGGCCCTATCCTTCATTCTTTCTTTTTTTAATGGGAATACTTGCATTTGTGAAATGCTGTATTACAGACTTGGCTAAAATTATATTGGTAAGTAAGGGAATTTCCTTTGTATTTATAAACTCTTAAATGATTTAGAATTTTTTGGCTACCTTCCCTTCTCCCCCAACACAAAAATGTCCTTCCTATAAAATTCTGGTGAAAATAATCTAAATCTAGACTAATATTTCCCCAAATCATTAGCACAGCAGAATATACCACTCTGGCTAAAGAATTCTTAACTTTTTAATGTTCTGACTATACGGTATTTGACTGCAAATTTCTTCTACTGTAGGTTTTCCTTCTACAATATTAATAGCTACAACAGATTGCTGTCTTCCCACAGCAGGGACTTTGGCACCAAAAAGAGCTATGATGGCAGATGTATTCTCACCTCTCCCACATGTAGAGTCGTTCCACTTTTTTAAGGAGAAAAGTTCTAGGATTCAAAATTCAAGAAGCAACGGGTTTTGAAGAATGAGCCTCATACCAGCTGCTTAGCAAGAAGTTACCATTCTTTATAATACTAATGAAAAAGTATTAGTACCCCATTTAATACTGATGCTAATAAATAATAGTGTTGCTTTCCATTTGGATAGCACTTGTTATTAAAAGCTAGCATGGCGATCTTTGGTGCTTCAGTGTTCTCTATAAAATTGTTGTCACTGGCCCTTTATAGGCTAGGTGTGTCAGATGGAATTCTGTCAGGAAATAGTATTCTACTCAGATCTATCAACTAAAGAGACTCTTGAGTTGTAGCAAAGTTAAGGGAAACAACAGAAGATGCTGAGGCACCGTGGGGCTAGCAGAGTAGGAAATCTGAAGGGTAATGGGAAGAAAAAGTATTCCTGGAGCCCTGTTATAAGTGGAGCTATGGATAAGCTTTGGTATTAAGGCATGAAGCACCACCAGAACTACAGCATTAAAGCTGGGAGAGTAGGGAAGAAATTCCCCAACCTCCCTCTCTTCTCACCTACCCATCTCCTGCTGGTATCTTCCATTGGCTGTGAAGCAGAGAGTAAAGGAGCCAGGAAAACTCTGTCTTTTAGCATCTGACTTCCAGGGCACAGAACAGTCAGAGCAGAAACGAATGGGAGATGGGGGAGGGGAGGGCAGGAGGAGTGTAAGCAGCACATAGGTATTAATAATATATTAGACGTTTTCAATAGATTCCCTTTGTCATTTATCCTCATGACAACCTGGTAGGTTCTGTTGCCATTTATAAATGATGAAAATAGAGTTCTGACCCTTTACATGTGTCTGAGGTCGCACAGGTAACAAGAGTGATGCTGGAATGCACACTTAGATGTGTATGTCCTCAAAGATGGTGTTTTTATACTCTATCTAGCACTGGCTTTACTACATTTTAACACAGGATCGTGCTCTTTTTCTGTTGCAAATTATTCTGTAATTCCCTGTAGTCTGCGGGATAGAGTCAGACTCCAGCTTGGCACAAAAGGCCTTCAGTATCTGGCCCCTTTCTCCTTTCCCAACCCCACCCGAACACCGTGCAGAGCTCCCAACGTCTGTCCTCCTTCATGTTCGCCTCCTCCCCATCCACGCGGTTGTCACATTCTGGGATGTTTGTAAATGGGGCACGTTTTACTGGTACCTCCTCTTTCAATCCCATTTTCACCTCTGGCCTTCTCATTCTGGCCTTTCGAAACTCAGCCCCAGCCTCCGTGTCACCGTGTCACTTGCACCTGGGAACGTTCCAGGACCCTGTCCATCCAATCTGGATTAGGCACCTTTCTCCAAATTCCCACAGAATAATTTGATAGTCACAATCACAGCACTAACCACGTAGTACAGTGTGCTTCCCTCACTGGACAGGCTTGAGGGCAAAGGCTGCATTTTATTTATCTTTATACCCCCCATGCCTGGCTCCACAATGAGCACATAGGAGACTCCATACACAATTAATTGTTGAACGACGAATGAATGTTCTGAATTATTAGTCTTTATCTTCTTTGCACACAATAACTATTTTTGGAGGGGAGAAGGGACATTGAATCCTCCCAGTGCTCTAGATACAGGTGATGTATGCATGTTGCGGTATTTTAGAAGATGTACTGCAAAGGCCAAAGGATTTCACATGTCATTCAACTTCCTAAAATAAAACAACTCCTTTGATACAGAAGAAAGGCAAGAGGAAATTATGAAAACACATTTACCTTAAAGTTGGTGGATGGCTAACCATCCTCTGAAGCACATTTGATTTGTCAGAAGAGATGAATCCGCTAAACAAAGAATAAAGAATGACCCTCAGGGAAAAAACATGATAGGTTTTAGCTGTCTTGAAGGTGGGGCTGGTGTGGGGTTGGGAAACAGCCCTGGAGATATTTGAGGAAACATAAGAAAATGTGCAATAAAAAAAAAAAGTCCATGAAATGTCAGATAATATCCCAAGGACAGGATTTGACTTTCTCCCCTTTAATTCTTACTTTTTTGTTTTTGTTTCTTTGTGGCTCCATTTCAAAAGGGAGAAGAATGTGAGACAGGATCTGAGAGAAGAGGTAAAGATGAAATAGAACAGCGACTTCAGAAGACAGAAACAGAAATCAGAAAACAGAAACTGAAGCCCACCCAGAAAGGGGTGAAATTGTCCATAAGAGGTATTCGGCATGGCAGAGAAAAGTTGTAAGGTCAGTGGTACGTTGGAAAATTGCAAGGTAGAACAAGGAGGGGATTCAAAGGCTGTTCCTGTTTCTGCACCTTCTGTACCTCGCCTTAGCTTGGCCGCAATTCCTTTATGGTTTTATTGCACATTAGAGACTAAATGGATGAGGATAAAAGCTATTAAAGCTATATAGAGGGCCACAGTAGGTAAAAAGCCCAATGAAAAGGCAAAATCATGTTTCAGGACAGAAGTTGAATACAGTGGTGAACCAAGATTGAATAAAAACAGTTAATTTGGGCTATTGTTTAAAGGCCTAATGGGCTTTATGAAACTTTACTACTTAAATATGCTTTTGGTTTCGTGGTTTTCTCAATGAAATTAAAAATTAATTTTGTGAGCTTCAAAATAAAATAGAATTCAAGAAAATATAAAATTTTGTAAATGTCTTCAAGTGTTGGGAACATTTTGTTTTGTAGAATTAGTTAGGAACTTTACTTGACTAATAATGTGAGAACAGTGGCAGCATATTTGGCATATGTGGGTTTAAAAATATTATTCATAGGTAGCATATGCCATGGGGGACTTCAGAATATGAGATAAAAAACAGATTTTAAAATTTGTGACAGAATTTGAAGGAATTAAAAATTTCATTTAAACATGTAAACACCCCCATACTTTCTCCCTAGTTATGGCATAAGGAGGTTTGGTGTGATTATATTCTGGTGCTGTTGTGGAGGGGACAAACAATTTAACAGATCATTTTTTTCCTATGAAGTGAAGGAAACATCTAGAAAGCTTTCAAGCTACTTTATGTGCCAGACAGTAATAACATATGTAAGTTTAAATAAAGTATTGAAAGCTACTTTTGCCCTCTGGTGAAATAGGATTTTGCTATGCATTTCAATAGGTATTTAACTTTTCATTTGGCAGTGGATAGAAAGCTTCTCTTTTCCAATGTGTTTGAAGCTTTGACAATTGTTCTTCGTAGGCTGCATTGTAGATTAGGAATTAGTGTCTCGGGAATCTGGTGGAGGCCATATGCTAAGAACCTAAACCCCAAAGACCAGATTTTTGAATACGTTAACAGTACATTTAGAGTCAGCACTTAAACTTAATGTGAAGAGTGGTAAAAATCGAGTCCTAGGCCGCTCTATTTTCTTACTTACTTGTGAAAGTGGAATATTAGAAAATTGTCTTTTTTTTTCCTATTTTATTATTAAGAGTATTTGTAAAAGACAGAAAATAAATGGCTACGAAAAGCTATATTCTTTAATTATTTGCATGATATTATTGTGTTTTCCTATATACTATATAATGTCTATGATAATCAAGGGGTTACTTTAGAATAAAAACATACATCAGAATATGGGAATATTGGAAATGTCAAAATATTATTATTTTTTTCTCTGGGCAGCTCCTGACTGCCGGGCAAACCAATAGAGTAGTGAGTTTTGGACAAACAGGATGGGCTTGCTTTTCCTGTCTCCTTTAACAGAGCCCAAGTCTAGATTTGAATCTGCAGGTTGAATTATAAACTGGTAAAGCCTCCCAAGGGTACCAAGGAGAGATATTGATAAAATAGCAATGTCACTTTAAAGGCAATATAAGGCAGTGGTGACTAACAATGAGATGACTTCTTCAAACATGTATCATGAAGCAATCAGGTAATTTTCATCTATTTCTGTATTGTATTTATTGTCTAAAATATGCATCACCTTTCCTTGACCATGAGCTTTTGGAAGCCAGAGTCCATTATCTTATTCATTTCTGCATTTGCAGTTCTTACTGCAATCCCTGGCACATGTGTATAGTTAAGATGATTATTATATAGAACTCATGCCTGGGTCCTGTAAAATAGGAAGGCCAGCGATGGAACTGAGTGACTCATGATGTGTTCTTTTTCACTTGTAAGACCTCATTCTCCTGAAAATATAGTCTCATCCCCCTCAACACACACATAAGCAAGTAATGTAGTGTGAAAATAAATATAATTTAAGGACTGTTGGAATCCAAATAACACTTTAAACCTTAAGAGAGACGTGACTGTGATCCAAGTCACATATGGTTACAATTTCTGTTTCTCAGATTGTAGATTAACTCACTTTCTTATTTTTCTTGTTCTGTACAATGACTAGAGAGAATTACACAGTGTCAGGGACAAAAACCTCTTGCCTTCTTAATTAATGACCCTTGTTATAGATTAATTTCCCCTTTGCTTTGCTGAGATCAGATGACAGAAAACTCATGACTGTTGTACCCTCTGTAGAAAATGTTAAATCTACCCTTAACCAAAAGAAACATTGTCTATAACGAATCAAATTGCTGTAACTATGCGCCAACTTTGCATGAATAATGCTGTAATCCTGCTAAAAACTCCTGTCTATGCCTATGTATAAATGAAACTTTAACTTCCTTACTTCAGAATTCTGACTCTATTTTTTTTGGATTTGGTGTTTCTGGGTGGTCCATCCTCACACTTTGTGCTTGAGTAAACTCTCTTTAAATTAGATTCTGACCCTTTTGATTATCTTAGTTTGACAAAAGTCTCCCCATTTAACTTCAGGCATACAAGTTTGGTTTCCCGGCACTCAGGGACACCCAAGGCAGTCCTGGAGGGAAATGGTACGCAAAGTCCCATGAAAGCCAATGGCAGAAACATTGGAGATCACCTGAAACCAAGTAGACTTACTCTTGTCTCTATGTGTGAGACTTGAAATTCCAGAAATTCTTAGAGGTAGATGAACTTTTAAGGGTTTAACTTTTAAGGGCTGATGTTTAATGGGAGACAGGAACCTGAACTATCTTGGTTATTGCTATTAACCTAATTCTTTTCTACTTACGGATTATGAGGTCTAGGGAAACTTCCTGATATTTCATAAACAGATTTATTGTTTAGACTTCATAGTTGTTAGACCTCCCTTATGGCATCAGTTCAGAGAAACTTTCAAAGGGCACATACAATTCTTTTAAACAGCAGGTTAAGCCTAGTTTATGAAGAAATTAATATTGCTACCACATCTTGATATTGACTGGGTTATCTGCTCCTAATTATAGAATCATGGCTTTTGATTTACTTGGCCTCACTGATCCAGGACAACAGCTCATTAATGAGGGTGGTTCTCATGATTAAATACCTGATGCTCTTGTCTAAGCATCTGCTTTCCTTAAATAGTTGTTTTCTAACACACTAATGCCACTAATCGCAATATTGAGGGTTAATAACATTCAAAGGAGTCAATTGATTCACAAAAATTGATTTGTGTTGCAAATCACAAGCAAAGTGTTGATAGAAAACATTAACAGAAGAGTCTGACCTATACACATCAAGTTTATAAAACAAGAGATTGCTAAATAATTGTT
>NW_012133859.1:720735-723161 GCF_000956105.1 Propithecus coquereli | reverse complement strand
AAGTCCTTCCTAAGCTTGACTGAACACCGAAAAGATAAAATGAAAAGAGCTGAATGATTTAATTATATAAAATTTAAATACTTGCCTAAAGAAAAAGATGCCATAAACAAAATCATAGATTAAAATTAGAATGAGTAAAACATATGCAACATATATCACAGATGAAGGCTAATATTATTGATCATTAAAGTGTTCCTACATATAAAAAAATAAGAATAGAATATAAACAATACATAGAAAAAGAGTTACAAATGGCCAGAAAATAAATAACAAGAATATTGATCTCACTATTAATCAAAGGATTAGAAATTAAGGCAACTGAATTCTATCTTTATTCTCCCTTTTGGCTTATCAGGATGCAAAAGATTAAAAGAAACCTAATTATATCTAGTTGATAAGGATGTGGGAAAATAGGCCATTATATCATTTGTTGGTGTTATAAATTTATATAGCCTTCTTTGGTGGGGCTTTGGCTATATTTCTCACATTTTAAAATATCTACCTTGAGAAGTAAGTTCTACACAAATATCTGTGGTTCTGTGGTTCCATGGTTCCCGGGTAGAGGGATGGGATCAATTACCCACTCAAATTTGGTTCAGATATCTACATGTCACACACGCACCGAGGGGGGATGGGCATGCTTGTAGCTTTCACTCAGGCGGGGAAAAGGCAATATATGTAACCTATATATTTGTACCCTCATAGTATTCTGAAATTAAAAAAAAGAGACTATGAAAAAAATGTGTTATTTACATAATGAGGCTTTCTGTGGAGAGCAGGGCAGGCTCCTGAGCAAGTTTGACATGGCTTGAGAGCAGAGGGGTGGGTGGCTTGGGTTCTTATTGTGGTTATCAGATGGGACAGGGGTGAGGGCTCTTGTGGTGGGCCAGGGCTGGTATGATCTGAATTTCCCACTGGCGCCAGGGAAGAGAAAGATGGGCTATTCTATCAGCGTCCCCAGGTGTGAGGCAAGAGGGGAAGAGGATGGAGGTGTGAGGCTTGAAAGTGTCAGCAGTCAAAGGTCAAAAAGCAGATTCAGGCTCCTCATTACACTTGCACATGAGCACAGACACATCTTGTAGGACGTCCACTACAGTATTGTCTGTACTAAGGGGAACATTAAACAATGTAAATAAAGCCTGGTCCACTCACATCGTGGAATACTGTGAAGTAAGAAAAAAAATAAGGGGGTAAGTGTGTGAGTATTGACGTGGGAAGATTTCCATCATATGTTATCAACTTAAACTATATATATATGTCTGTGTGTTTATATCCTATTCATACAAAAAATACATACAAAAAATAAAAATGCAATTTTTATGTAATTTTTTGTATGTGATTTATACAACATCAGGATTACTTTGAGGCCTACTTAGGGTTAGTGTCTGAATTAAGGGAACACAAAATCCAGCATACAAAATAATTAAGGAACAATTTATAGCTACACCATAGTTGTTAGAGGAAATAAAACAAAAGAAAACACAACATTAGGTGCAGGTAAGGTAATGTACCAATAGAATGCATTCATAGTATTTGGTAAACAATAGACAAAACTATGGAAATTCCTATGATCCTTTATCTACCCTATTTTCTCCTGAAGGTACAGTCACTTTCTAATTTTTTCTCCTTCTCCTGCTCCCCAAGGCTTCCCTCAAACACTCTGAAGTTCAGCTGGCCAAAGTCATTTTTATAACGTCAGTGGCTTTTCTTTTTTCTATGTGTTGTTTCTTTTTCCCTACTCGGAGCTTATTTCTCTTCCCTACATGAAAAGTCCACTACCTGTCTGACATCTCTCTCCCTCACTTGCGACTCCCACTACTCTGACAGAACTGTCATGAAGTTTTGGTATTTTTTAACAGATATTTTAAAGGAAGTTTATAAACACATAGAGAATATACATATTTGTAAGTTTATAATCTGTTTTACGATTTGCTTTTTTGATTTAACATTATAGCATCTTTCCCTGTATCATTAGGCTGCCAAATATGAAAACATGTTGTACGCTGCATCACTATAACTGTATTGCAACCATAGTGGGATGAGAAACTTTCATCAAGCAGAGTTCAGGTAACTTGCCCAAAGTCAGGGAGTCAGTAAGAGGAGGAGCCACAGCAGACCCCAAGCAGTTTGCTTCCAGGGCGAGGTCAGAACCACTGTGCTTTGCTCTTCCTTGTGGGGCAAGCTACTATTGAGAAAACTCCCCTCCACTTCTGTTTTGGAACTAGTTTAGGGATTTTTTTAGAGCATGCTATAAATGTTTCTATTACTTCTCAGCAACCTTTGGTTGTAATTGCATCCCTGCCTATGGGAACCAATTGGCAGTGACTTTTAACCAACCTCCTTTGGATATTACAGTCTGGCAGAGTGGAACATTGTCTGGCCTACTTTGTGGAAGACTCTGGAGTCAGTCTGGAAAATTCTTCCTG
>NW_012133859.1:707582-720071 GCF_000956105.1 Propithecus coquereli | reverse complement strand
TTGCTGTTCTTTTGCAACTTTAAAAATGGCTGTATTATATTGTATGATTTATACATCCATGCAGAGAACAAAAACAAGAAGTTCTTTATAACAAACAACTTTGTCTTTTCTGAAATAAAATAATATAGAAGCTATACAAAATTCAACCATAGTTGATAGCAAAAATCTTTCATTTGAATGCGAGTAGAGAGCAAAAATTTTATCATAGGATTAAATAATTAGACCAAGTCACAAAGAGTTCAAGGGGTGACTAATAATTATTTATAACTTTCTGTGAATTACCATGTTAAACATTTCCAGTAAGACCTTTGATGTCTAGGACTGAATATAGCTAAGAAAATAACAGTTAATACCTGAACACAATTTTGTTAATGTTAATTTGGCAATCTGTTTTTATCCTTCTTATCTGCTAGTAGAAATTACTTCGATGAAATGGACTCAAGGCAATGTTCCATTCTCTTGTCAAGTTAGACATAATGATCCTTTAAGGACTACTTAATACCTTATGGGTTTTTTGTAATTCTGTCCATCGAGTACTACTCTTAAGCAGAAATAATCCAAAAATTCTTTAAAGAATGGAGCTCATAAGCACAAAAATCTAAGCTCTGAATATTCACTTTCCTAGCTTAAACAGTTCCATGAAGGGGTAGCTTTAAAACACAGGGTTCTATCAGTCCAGGGATGGGGAACCTTTCCATGTCGGGAGGCCATATTAATTTAGCCGTAATCAAATAAGGCCGAATTCAAGAAACTTCAATTAGATATATTTAAAAACGTACATTATTTTGTAAAAATCTAACTACCATGTACTTAATAATTTCAAAAAATGAAAACTATTTGTTAAAGTTAACTAACCTTTTAATGACTTTGTTGTATCTGCTTTTTGTTGGAAAGCATTTGAATATTGGGTTGCAGCATGAAGTTCTGCAGTTTCAGTTGATCCTCTAGATGGGTATCAGTCATTTGTGACCTTAAGAGTGTCTTGATTTGGGCCAGATAGGAGAATGTAGATTCGCAGCAATAAGTGGTTGAAAAGCAAGAAAGCATTATTCAGGCATGTTGCTGAAGGCATGGGTATTCTACATTTTTCCGTATTTCAATTGCATCTTTCTTAGCATCAAACAATGACTTTAAAATGTCATCTACTGAGAACTCAATCAATTCCATCTGTAGTTCTTTAGGTGCCTTGGTAATACAAACTAGGTGAGGCTGAAATACTAATTTGAGTGTGATGTCATGATTTGCAAAGTCAGTGAAACTTTCATTGTATTCTCCAATTAATAGGTCAATAACAGCTGTGTATTCTTCAAATGATTCACATATATCATCCTGCTTATCAATGACTTTTGCTAACTAGGGAAAATGTTCATCTGAAATTTCTTTTTGAAGAATTTTTTTTGAAAAAAGATAGCTTTTTTCGAAATGCTTAGATTTTTTGCCACATATCATATATAGACAGTTTTACCTTGCAAAGAAATATTCAAGTCATTTTGATTTGACATGATATCACACAGAAATGCTGCATTCCTATAGAAATCTTTCAATAATTCATATTGCTGATTCTGTTCTTCATAAAATTTAACCATCTGTTCTCACAAAGATAAAATTTTGGCTAACACCTATTTCTGCGATAGCCAACACACTTTAGAATGATAGGCAAATCCACACAGAATACCTCATCATTCAACTTTAGCATGTTATGAAACTGATGATGCTGTGTTGCATTTGCATGAATCTAGTTAACAATACTCATAGCTTGTTGCAAAGTGTCACTTAAAACAGTAGCTTTAGCACAGAGATTTTGCTGATGCAGGATACAATGAAAAGAAATGAGAGCATCTGGATTTGTTAATATTTTTTTTTTATCTGTGCAATAAACCCCTCATGGTTTCCTATCATAGAAGGTGCACCATCTATGCATACACTCACTAAATTTACCAAATTCAATCTGACTTCATGACATTTATCTTGAAAGTTGTTGAAGATATCTATTCCTCATGCTCTGTTTGCAAGAGTGCCCAAAGTAAGTAACTCCTTGAAGCAAAGAAAATCTTCTGTTATGACCCGAATGAGGTATAAAACCCTTGCTGAGTCAGTATCAGTTGATTCATCCAAAGCGATTGAAGAATATATATATTTCCTTTTGAAATATTGCATGAAGTTGTTCTGTTAAGTTGAGGGCTAATTCATGTTGCCAATCAGTTATAGTTCTCCTTGAAAGAGGCAGTTGTTTGTACTTTGAAATGTTATCGGGGTCTAAGCATCCTACAACTTTGACAATGCATTCTTTCACAATTTCTACATCACTGAATGGCTTCCCTCCCCCCGCCCCAAGTATATAAGCTACTTTATAAGTTGCTTCAGGGGCATTATTTCCAGGTCTTATTGCTGCTTCATGAATTGTCTTTACTTTTGCTCCTCATCTTTTAATTTCTGCAATGCGACTTTTCACACCTCTCCCTCTAATTTCAAATATTTGTGGTCCTTATGAGTGTTATAATGCTGGTGAGCATTGAATTTCTTTAATGTTGATACTGCAGTATCACAAAACAAGCAAATCATTTTATCTTTAGCAGAAACAAGATAATATTGCAACTCCCAATCCTCATTAAAAAATCTGTTTTCTTCCTTCAGCATTCTCTTAGTCTTTCTTGGCATCATGGACTGTTAAGCAGACAGAATTAAAAAGTATTGCTGGGCTGTGCAACTATTCACAAACCTCACTTCAAAGAGAAACACAATTCACGGTTGTCAAAAGCTGATAGCAGACTGGTGTACTCGACCCCCATAAACTCTCGCCAGCCAGCCTTGTGCAGTAATGGCGGGGGAGGTTAGAACTAAACCATGAGTAGCAGCCATCAATTTATTCCTTGTGGCTTACTAGTGTTCTAATTGTGCCAGTCAATTTGAGAGGATTATTTTGCTGAAACTTATTTTATTCTTTGGTATTTAAAATACATTCATTTTAAAAATAAAACTATAAAAGATAAACAAAAGTCTATTAATAAAAATAAAAGTATTTGTTCCTTAAAATTTGTATTCAGTCAAAAGGCTGCGCTTACGGACCTTGAAGGCCACATGTGGCCTTAAGGCCGCAGGTTCCTCACCCCTGTTTTGGTCTGAAGATAGAGAGTTTTCCTTCTCATGTCATCTCATTTGTGCAAAGAAATATTATAAATACTTAAGAAACAAAGTTAGAAAGGAAGAAATAAAGACCAACGTCTATTCTAATCTAAATACCCTAAATTCAAGACTTCCAATTTATTTCTCCTTTACAGTAGTATCCAATCTTGAATTGGTTGTCAAAGCCTATGGGGAAACGAGTGACACGGCCTGAGATGAGATGGGTTCTGTCGGGGCAGGGGCCACATCTCTGCTTCTGCTGAGAGGCTGCCATTAAAAACCTATCGTGTATTTGTCTTTTCTTGTAATCAGAAGCTCTCAGAAGAGAGAGGTTAAAAAAAGAGACAAGCGGTAAAGGGAAAGGGATATGAGATGAACATGGGCTGTGCAGAGTGGAGTATGTTTCTGACAAACTGTGAGTGTATTTAGGCATCTATCTAGTTTTCTGTATACATCACAGGCACATGACTAAAACATCTGCAAAACTGGCTTGTGGTGTCATTTGAGTGATGCTGGGAAGAAACCTAAATATCTTTCCATGGAACAACTCAAATCTTTGAAATTCTGTTGTGAGAAATAGTGTGGTGGAATAGTCCTGATTTCCTTATTAATATAAATAGAAAGGAAGGACAAGGCCAAACTCCGGGGATACCAATATCTGCCTGGGATGTCCTTCACCAGCCTTGCATGGGTGGCTCATTCATTTCTAACAAGCAGATGAAAGCAGACATTTCTGACTACTCTGGCTAGGGAGGCCCCCACGCTATTGTCTGTTTCATTTATTTTCTTCTTAGCACTGGTAATTTTTGGTTACCGTTTTAGTTATCTGTTTGCATGTTTGTTTATTTCCTTACCACTGGAATGTGCGAAAATGAGGGCAGAGCACTTGACAGCCTTGTGAAGGGGTCTATCCCCAGGAGAACACCTGGCACAAAATAGCTTGTAATAAATATTGCTTGGAAGGATAAATCAAAGAATCAATGACTGAACAAAAAGAAGATTGACTCAGATTTATATTTGTAAGGATTTATAAGCAACTGGAGGTACAAACAGATAATTGGGTGAACAATTGGCTAAAGCAGTGAAGTAGTTTCATCTGATACCAAGTCCTCCCCAAATATCCCCACCATTTTTCTCATTTCTGCTATGTCATTCCCAAGTACCTCTCACAGAATAGGTACAAAACATTACAGGCTGCTTTTTTTTTTTTTTTTGAGACAGAGTCTCACTGTGTTGCCTGGGCTAGAGTGCCGTGGCATCATCCTAGTTCACAGCAACCTCAAACTCCTGGGCTCAAGTGATCCTACTGCCTCAGCCTTCCGAGTAGCTGGGACTACAGGCATGTGCCACCATGCCCGGCTAATTTTTTCTATATATTTTTAGTTGTCCAGCTAATTTCTATTTTTAGTAGAGATGGGGTCTCGCTCTTGCTCAGGCTGGTCTCGAACTCCTGAGCTCAAACAATCCGCCCGCCTTGGCCTCCCAAAGTGCTAGGATTACAGGCGTGAACCACCGCGCCCGGCCCACAGGCTGCTTTTAAATCAAATTCCCTGGGATGGAAAATCCAACACAGTCACTATTCTTAGTTAAATACCCTTCTAAGGACCTGGTAAATTTCTTGCCTCACCTTTTACGTTCTGCAAGAATATGCTTTTGTATAAGGTAATTTTAATATACAGGAAAAGAACATCCTCTTGCCAAGCTTTGCTTAATCATGCAATATAGCTAGTGATCATTTTAAGTAAAATTTTTGTAGAGAATGTAGATCTCATAGAATTCAATTTATTGAGTGCTAAATGCCTATGCTGAGACCTCTGTGGCAAATTTAAAGAAAGAAGCTTATTGTCATTTCTTGTTGAAGAAAAATGAGACGATTCGAGTATTATTTAAGAGAATCTAGAATTAAATATCCAATTGAGTGTACACATAGTATATGGATGAAGAATTCAGAGGACCAGGCCACCTCTTCTTAGAAAGGCCTAATGGACTCAGTCTCTTTTGGTTAACCTGCCAACTCAGATTGCCTAAATTTATGGCAATTTATTAACTCTATGTTAATTTCCTTTTTTTCCCTCCTCCTTAGACCTGGTAATTCCCTTGACTCTCCATCCTTTTCTCAGCTAGAAGCAAGGAAATGGTGGGATTATCTCTGCCCATAATGTAAAGTAGGGAGAAGCCCCACTTCTGTACTTAGAGTGAAGAAACGTCTCTGATGGGACAGGAATTCCCAAGGGGACATGATTTTCGGCTCCAATTCAGGGACTGAGTCTGGCTGTACTTCCCCACCTGGGATTCCACATTTTGTTCTCATTAGGCGAGTCAATGATGCCTTGTAGACTCTCCTATAATCAATTCTGTTCCTTTGCTTCCTTTTCTGGTTATCTACTTCAACCAGCGTTGTTTAGTCTTTCTTGTCACATGCCGTATTTCATATCATATTTCCAATCTGCTTACCTCTTTCTCTGGATTCCAGCCTGGTGTCTCTTCTGGCTGGAGGGACCAAGACCTGGTGTCCCGTTGCACAAAGGTTGATAAACTGGTCCACCTGTGTACCTGTAGCCTTGGATTTTGAGGCCATGTGGACGGTGGAGGAGCCAGGATGGACTTAAAGCATAAACTCACTGATATCTTTCCAAAAAATGGTTACTAAGCCACCCACTTACAGGGAGGACACTGTTGATCTTTGTGAGAAGGTTGCACCTATCAGGTAACTTAGTATTTTACTTGGTAGTTAATTGTGTTTTTATATTACTTATTATAATATGATGATATGCTAGAATACATCTTCTAAATTAATTTCAGTTTGCTTAAGAAACTTGTGGCAACATAGCGTTTTGAAGAAGGTGTGTATATGAGTTTGCATATCTGTACACACAACATAAAAGCACACATACATATTTTTGCCTACACAAGTATTCTGACACTGTGATAATTAGAAAAAAATTAAATAACTTGTATAGTTTTAAAAGAATTTAATGTTCTTGAATCGTTTAGCCACAAAATATTTTCTGATGTTTTCATTTATAGGCTCTGTGAAAGCTGTCTCTTCCCTTGGTAGTTCTCTGGCCTATTTGTTTATCAGTTTGACGTGAAGTAGATAGATTTTTTTTTTGTAATCGTAAACAAATCTGAAACTCTATATGAATAATGATAAGTCATAAGAAAGCACCAGTGCTCATTTTCCTTCTCCTCAAGATGGAATTAAATCAATAAATTTTACAGTATTGATTTAAGTGGTATGGTATTTTAAAGCTGTGTGTATATATGATGTACATGACCATGTATATATATTTGCCATCAGATTATTGAACAACCAAAGTGACAGTTTAATGTTTCTGCTTAAAACACAGAGGTATAAAATATTGCACTAATTCATAAAGAGTAAAAGAGCTTAACTTTTTTTAGTAAGTCAGTAAAAGAGCACAAACTATAAGAAAGAACTTTAAATAACTTTAAACATTTAGTTGACTACGTAAATTACTCAAATCAAACCATTTTTCTTTTTAACATAGACCTAGTGTGTCTACATGTAATAACACTCATATCCAACAGTTGCTTGTTCCCACACATAGCTTGTTTGCAAGTGTTCAATATGAGTGTTATTACATGTAGACACTTATTTTTTTAACCAACTGAATAACACCTTCTGATGTTTGTTTTAAGGACCAATTTGAGTCAACCATTTGGTGGTATTGTGGCCAAGATAATGGTCAAAAAATATGACCAGAAAATATTTTGTCTGCTGACCATGAGACTTCGTTCCATTTAAAATTCCAGTTTCTTTTCAGGTATACCTCTTCTTTATAAATCTCTGGGTGTTTACTCATTGGCAGCCCTTTTCTCCTTTTGTAAAACCATCTGAATGTTGGTTAGTAAAACTAGATGTGGCTCTATCCATAACTATAAAAGATCAAATTTGTAAAGGAAATTCATCTTGTCAAATTGCTAGTTTAATATTTTACAAACAAATACGAATGTTTTGCTGAATTGTATTTACCATTCCAAATTTAGCAAAACCAGTTCATATCTGGGAAACGTCTAAATCTAAATTCACTTTTTTATTTCTGATTTTCTTTTTTGGCATGTTGAGTCTCATTGGCGAAAACTAAATTCATGCATTCTTGCAGAAAGATGGAAGCTTCTATTTGCCTTCACCAAAGCAAATAGGTAAAGGCATTCTTTTATTTTTATACATTACCATATTTCAAAAGGCAATCAGACATGTTTTTACAAAATATGTTTTTTTAAATGTATGGTAGCAAAAAGAAATTTTATAAATTGATCTTCATGAAGTAACACGACTGTATTAATGCCATCAAATGATATAATCAATTATCAATATTGAAGATATTACATTTATTTGAAAAATGTTTACATGGGGGAGCTAAGAGATTTATTTTATGCTGATAGGCAGATAAAGTAGCCTTGGCAGGAATATGGCCTTGAACCAACCCCTGCTACCTGAAGCTCTTTTCCATGGAGGCCACCAGGATCTCTGAGAACAAATCCAGTGTGAGAGGTTTCACTCACCATAATTTTATTTGATAATTTTAATGATAGACCTGGAATTGATATTACCCTTGTTTGAACTTTTCCATTTAAAATTTTGAATTAATTGTCATAACCAGCTTATATCTCAGCCTCAGAATAATCTTTTTTGTTCAGAGCTGGGATTTCAACGCCTCTAATGGTACTTTTAGCCTCCGCACCTCACCCACCAACATGGCCTTGGCAAAATTCTTATTAGTTATAAGGAGATTTCAGGGCCTTGTTTCTGTAGCTTAGATGGTTTTATTCCTACACTGCATCTCCATTTAGATAAACAAATATCTCTCTTGCTTCTGTGACCACATCCCCTTATTGTACTCCCTCATTCCAATCATCAAGTCTTATACACTCATTCATGAAATTCTGCTCCAAAAAGATTCCATGACTGAGGCCCTACATCTGCTTATCAGCACAAAGCTCTTCATATAACCATTGCCTAGCTCTGGACTACCCATCACAGTGCTTTAGCAGTCAGACCTCACCTATTGCTGTTTTCTCAAACATTCTTGACATCAACTGTTTGCCTGAGAGTCACTTCTTACTCCCAGCATTCTCTGCCAGGGTAAGGCTAAGTTATGCTGCAGCAACAAATTAATGTCAATATCTCAGTGGCAATAAATACAAATATTTTCTTCTCTATACTACCTCCAATGATGGTTCTTGGTGGTGGTCGGAGGCCCAGGCCCACAGAGGCACTGGCATTTTGTGACACTGACATCTCAAAAAGTGGATAGCACAGGGAGAAAGCAGGGACCACCCACATCCACTCTTATGTGCCTCAAACCAGAAGGGGCCGATTTCATTCCCACTCATAGCTCATTGTTCAGAATGGCTCCTGATAACTGCAAAGGCACTGGGACATGTTGAGGAACACATGGAGATTGGTGACCATTACATGTCTCTCCCCACACCCTAGGGACCAGGCCTCTCTTGGTGTGAGATCTCCTTCCATCATTAGTCCATTCACAATGGTGGTTTCTGCGGTAAAGGGTCAATTTTGTTTCAGGCTCCAGACCATCTGGATAGGCCTGTGCTGTGTTTGGCTATACTTGTATTAGTTTCTAGAAATATCGATTGTCCACACAAATAATTTGCGATGGATTTGTATGTTTTGTTTCTGTAGTCAGCATTTAGATCCTGAGAATCCTAAAAAGTAGAGTTTCAATAATTACTCGTACTTGCTTAAAGAACGGAGAAGCCGCTGTTTAATGTGTCAATCGTCAGGGTCCGTATTGGTGAGGCAGGTGCACTCTCTAGTCTTGTGGCTTAGTTAAGCAAGTTTTTGTGATTACAAACTTCCAGGCTGGCAGCTCTCCCACCTGTATACTGTGTAGACTTATAGGTTAAATAGTTACTAATGGGAGGGGGTGCCAAGTTTTGATGTTTGTCAGCCTGGCAGTGATGGATTCAAAACCAGGGAGACTCATTAAAATGGAGCCTTGGTCCTCAATCAGCTGTCAGTTTTCTAGCATGTGTGGCAAAACCCAAAATGTCTTCTGGGCTTGGCTGGATTTCTGATGAATTGGGTTGCCCCAAAGTGGAGCCAAGGTACATGGTTTCCACATGAAGCTGGAAACCATCAATCATTCCAAATGAAAGCTGTATATAGTAATCAACAACATTTGGGGATGGTATCATTCCTAGGAAAGCTGTGGCTGTATGTGGTCAGTTTGGGACATAGTCTGATAATGACAGCAGTGACCATGAAGTTGAATGTCTTTATCATTATAAGCCACAAACATTTTAAAATGAATGTCCAATTCATTGCACTTCAGATTGGCTAGTAGACAGATGCAGGGATGCAGTAGGAATGTATTAGATCTAAACCTTAAATACAGTTCATTCAGGAAATGAAAGTAATCACCTAAATTTTCCAAAAGACTGTTCAAGTATTATTGTTGTAAGAGCTGTTCTATGAACATCTGTCTATCATCCATCTGTTTAATACCTAAATCTAATTTCTCTTTGTGTTATGTTATTTTATCATTGCTTTAGTGTCTGAAGTTATACGTATAATATTTGGTTTGAAGAACTCTGTCTCTTACTCTAGAATTGTTAATAAAAGAAAGGTGACATTTTCATATGCTTTGATATGCAATTTTATTTTTCTCTATTTCTGTTTATGTCACATTGTTTATAGTCTTGTTATGGATGCCAATAGGAGTGATTATTAGAAAGTATATATAGTTTTATTCCACAGATTTCAAAGTTGGTGGCTTATAGAAAATATAAAGCATAATGCTTCTAATATTTATTGGAGATGTTATTTCTAAATGGAAAAACAAAAAACCCCACCAAATAGAAAGCAAGAGAAGATCAAATGAAAGGATTGATATCGAGCTTTACAAAGTCTTTATGCTTTTATTAAATCTCAGGGTTAGTTACTAAATTTACTTGCTTATTGTAGGCTGTCAGAATGGGACACGTTCAATTAACCAAAATTTAAATTCTAGGCCAAGCATGGTGGCTCGTGCCTATAATCCTAGCACGCTGGGAGGCTAAGGCGGGAGGATGGCAGAAGTTTGAGACCAGCCTGAGCAACAGCGGGACCCCATCTCTACTAAAAATAGAAAAAATTAGCTGGACATTGTGGCACGCACCTATAGTCCCAGCTACTCGGGAGGCTGAGGCAGGAGGATCGCTTGAGCCCAGGAGTTTGAGGTTGCTGTGAGCTAGGCTGATTCCATGACACTCTAGCCGGGGTGACAGAGCAAGACTGTCTCAAAAAAAAAAAATTTAAATTCTAGCCTTTGCCTTGACTCCCTTGTTTTATAATATACAAATTTGAATGGAAATTTATAATTCACTTTTACCTTTCATACCACAGTGATTCAACATGACTACAGAGAAAAAAATATTGGTTTACTAAGTGCAATTAAGTAAACATTTGCCCAAAACTTTTTTAAATACCAAAAACAGCTGCAAAACAGATTAAGGGCAAAGGAACTACCTTTGGATGTTCACTGGCATATGCTGCATATAATTGCTTTCTTGGTCCAAGATTTATTTGAGGTCCCTATTTAGAGCTTAAATAGAATTTAATATAATTTTAATACCTAAATATAATGTACCCAATATTCTGTGTAGGTGTTTTCCTTATACATGAGGTGAAAATTGTTATTATTGCATTAGTTATCTCATAAAACAAAAGACCATTGAAGATAGAGCATGTAATGCAATCATCTACTTCACTCTGTCAGGGAGTTCTTCATGGATCTATCCGTGCACTATTCAAGGATCTTTTATTCTATGTCCTTGAGTGAGAATGCACAAGGATGAGGAAGAGGATATTATTTTTCAAAGAGGTGTGTGAGATTCATAATATCATTTGTAAGAGAATGACCTTTTAATAAAATGGCCATGATCTGTTGTTACTTAGTTTAATTTTTACCTGTTAAGGGAGGGAAAATTGGTGCATATTTTTTCCCTCTTTGAAAGTGCATTAGTTACTATGGTAACAATTTCACTGGCAGAAACAGAATTTTCAAACACTTATATGTAAAACATAAACTTAATTTAAGCACTGGATTGAAATTTATACCTTAGACAATCACGAAGTTGTTCGCTTATATGGAGCTGGGGCAATTGCCACTGTAATCATTGCATATTTATACATCCATGCATCCAAAGCAAGGGTCTAATTGAGACTTACACAAGGGAATTTGGCTTTAAGTTGTGAACATTTATTTTTTATCTATTGCACCAAATTTAAATTTCTTGGGTCTATTCTAATATTTTTTAATCTGCAGACTTTAATATTTTCTTCTTATCTAAAATATGACCAACTTTAGCCTTCTTTTCACATCTTTTAAAAATCAAGAACCAGTCTGGAATAATTTTCTGTCACTTGCAAACTTTCCTTGGCTAATAGAATTGGATTCTAGCTCATTCTTTACAGATAGATTAGATACCCTGCCTTGCCCATGGCTGGACATTCATTAGAGAACTAACCAATCATGACCCTCTGATTAAGCTCATGGCATGTATCAAGTGGGACTGGAAAGGAAGGAGGAGTTTTAAGCGGGATTTTTTTAGATTCAGTTTATAGCTGAAACAAACCAGAAGCACTCCAGATGTCAGGAGGTTTTAGTAAGCTGTTATGGTCCCTCAGATGCATCAGTAAAAATTCATTTCTTTCTCCTCCCTCCCAGGTAGAGGGTAAGATAACTGATAACAGCCAAGTTGCAGCACGTATCTTAGGGTGAAGGTCAAATGGACCAGAACTCCAGAACTGGTTACAATTACTTGCCCAGTCACAGAACATATTTGACGCCAGCCATACCCCCCCATCCATGGACTAGTGGCAGCAATGATGTGTTGTTTCCTACGGGGAGCTAGCACCCAGAGGGAAAGGGTAGAAGCTGACCTAAGCACTCAGGTTTTTCTTCCAAAATCCTCTATTAGGAAAGTCACATCACCTCCTGTGGGACAGAGTAAATAAATACACAGAGAGACCACCTGGAGGGAAATATCAGAAGTTGTGTTTCCCTTAACAGCAGCCACATACATAATAAATAAATTCAGCCCTCTCTGGTCTGTGTAATTGTTTGACAACTCTCAATTTGTTTCACCGCTCTCCATTCTATCAATATTGAAAGACTCTGACAACCTCCTTCAGGACTCTGCTTTCTGGTTCTTATCTGTCACCCTTCCACCTCCACCTGCCGTCTCTGTGGACTGGACTCGTCACCCTACCTCATCCTTCTTGTTGTCTGCTTGCATAGCCAGTGCTGGGATAGCCACCCAGAAGTTGCCCCCTCCCCAGCCTGACCTACATCTGCAACCACTTTGCCAAGTACCTGCCCAGGGTCATTCTCT
>NW_012133859.1:688478-707022 GCF_000956105.1 Propithecus coquereli | reverse complement strand
ATGTATACCATGGAGTACTATTCAGCTTTAAGAAACAATGGTGATATAGCACCTCTTGTATACTCCTGGATAGAGCTGGAACACATTCTACTAAGTGAAGTATCCCAAGAATGGAAAAACAAGCACCACATGTACTCACCATCAAATTGGTATTAACTGATCAATTTCTACTTTATTGAAAGTTTAAAACCCTCTCATTTAGACTCTCTCAGATTTTATTTTCTGTATCGCAAGCTTTCCCCTACATTCTCTTTTTTCCCTTTAGTTTAGGAGATGGGTCTGTCTGTAATTTCAAGGCCAGCGCATTTCTCTGTGCCTGTCCTTTCTTCCTGCTCTGTGTCTTTGGGGATCCTGTTTTCCTGGTGGCTCCCTTCTCTTTTGCTTCTCTGAATAACTTTCTACTCCCTCTTGTTTACCTACAAACATGTTAAAACATCCTTATTTTAAAATGTCTCCTAGACCCTTCTGTCTTCTCAAGAGATCTTCCTTGTTCACTGAAAGATTCCCCAAGATTATTCGATACTTGTGGCCTCCACTTCTTAACAGTTCGTTCAATCTCTGACCCTTGGGATTTGGACTTGGTTTCAACCACTCCACCAAAGCATTTCTGGTGATGGATGGACATCTCCCTGAGGGCTGTGTTCAATAGTGCCTTTCTGGACCTGTCTTCAGCTTTTGACTCTAATGACTACCACTCATTAAAGCCCTGCCTTTCTCTGGGTTTCTGCTTTTCTGAGTATTCTTGTCACCTCTGTGGGAAAAATGTCCTGCTTTTCTTAGTCATTTTCTACCGTTACCTAATCTTTTGGCTGCTGTAGGTTCAATAGCTACCTCTGTACAGATGATGTTGATGTTTCAATTCTGAATTCCCAGGCCCAATTTTTAATTCCCTGGTGCTCATCTCCACCTGATATTGCAACAGTGTCTAAAGAGCCACATGCTTGATCATCCCATTTCTCCTTTAATTGTACTCCTTCTGAATTCTATTATTGACCAGACTCTCAGGTCCCTCTTTCTACCCAGTCATTCTGTTCCTATGGATCTATCTCTTCCATGACTCTTGAGACAGCTCCTATATCCATTCCCACTACTACTTCCCCAGTTCAGACTGCACTTGCCTATGCCTTAGATTATTCATTAGCTGCTTACTGTGTCTTTCTCCTTCAGTACCTTCAAACTTCAATATTGCCTACACACCAGATGAATCTCCCTAAAGCAAAACTCTGCTTGTGTTGTAACTTCATGTTAAAATTGAAGTTTCAGCAAGGCACTAGACCATAGGCAGATTTTCAAAGGAAATATCAGTGAAATCAGTTTCACAACTCTGAAATTCCCTGCCCATAAGGAAGGTTTTGATGAGTTGAGAGATTGAAGCTGAGACATGGTTTTGAGGATGACGTTATTGGAGAGAGCCGTGCTGTGAGCCCTACCTTCCCGCAATGGGCAGAGATGAGGGGATCTTTGAGACTAAAGAGTGGTGCTTCAGTGGGGGCCACTCAAAAATCCTTGCTACATGTTCCCTGAAATTGAAGGACACTGGGAGATGGTGCCTGGCTCCTATGAGGGAAAGATAAAGCAGCCTGTCACAGCAGAGCAGAGGGATGCACCCAGGCTGCCAATGCATGACCCTTTTGGCAGGTATATTAGTCTTCCGTGGATTGAGAGGGGATTCGGCCCAAGAGAGCAGATGTTAGGGTAGAGGGACTCAGGTAAAGTGGTATGAGGGATATTGCTAGGGACAGAGGCTGACTGGGGATGGGGAGAGGCTAGTTAAAGGCACAGTCCAGGCAGGTCCTGTCAAAGTTGTTGCAGGTGGTGGTGGTGGTGGTGGGGGGAACAGGAGACTCTGGAGAAAGTACAGTGAAAAGAAGTCAACTTCAAGTAGCTGCTACGTCCAGAAATTATAAAGCCTTCTCACAATAGCGTTAGGCAAGGATGGATTCTTCCCGCCACCATGTTCTTCCCTCTCACAGCCACCCCCTTCAACCCTGGTGGATCAGAAATATCAACTGGCAAGGGAGGCAGATTTCCACGAGATAGAGAGAAAGGTCAGTCACATGGTGGCAGCAAGCACCCGGAAGCCCATCTGTAGCTGGAGAGGAGGATGAGGCATCACATTTGGGTGAAGGTTGAAGGGCATCAATGTATTAAACTGGATAATTTTAATCACTGAATTAAGATTATGTCTGAGACAAAGTAGCCATTTCTATTATTTAAGAGTGGCCCCAAAGTTATGAAACTCTGCAGAGCTTTCTTTCCAGGGCAAAAGGACAGTTTCAGTGAACAGACTTAAAGAGACAGGGAGAGACTCCTTTAAAACAAAGTTGCTTTTATGGTGACACACTATGGGTCCCGCTTGTGTGGTGAATTGGCCAAAATCACTGAAGCTTTCCCAGGGTATGCTAAAATAGAACAGACCTTGCATAGTGGCTTCCAGAGCAATCTCTTTCCTTAGCCTGATTTTTCCCTTATTTCATGCTTTTTCTGCTGTGTGGTGGCTGAAAGAGTTAAGATTTGAATGCCCTGTTTGGTACTCACTAACCAGGCATTTTTGGACAGATTCTGTAATCTCCAGACTCTTCATTTCGTTATCAGAGGTCTCAGTCCATTTAGTGTTGCTAAAACAGAATGCCTCAGGCTGGGTAGTTTATAAAGAATAGAAATTTACTTGCTCACAGTTCTGGTGGCTGGAAAGTCCAAGTTTGGGCAGCTACATCTGGTGAGGGCCTCATGCTGTTTTAACTCACGGTGGAAAGTGGAAGGGGAGTGGGCATGTGCAAAGAGATCACACGGTGAAAGAGGCAGCAAGAGAGAGAAACCCAGAAAACCAGACTCATAGGAACTCATCCAGTCTTGTGAGAGTGAGAAGTCACTCATTCCCATGAGAAGGCATTAATCTATTCATGAGGGATCATTCCCTGTGACCCGAACACCTCCCACGAGGCCCCACCTCCTAACACTGCCACATTGGGGATCAAATTTCAGCATGAGTTTAGGTGGGGACAAACCACATCCAAACCATAGCATCAGTAAAATTGACTATAATGTGTATTCTGTAAGTTTAGTGTGAGGATTAAAATATATCTAAAATACCTGACATGATGTATTAGTTATCTGTTGCTGGGTAACAAATTACCTCAAAATTTAGCAGCTCATAACAACATACATTTATTATCTCACAGTTTCTGTGAGTCAAAAATTCAGCTGTAGTACAGCTGGTGTGTCTAGCTCAGGGGCTCTCACAAGGTTGCAATCAAGGTATTAGCTGGAGCTGCCATCATTCCAAGGCTGGACTGGTGCAGGATCCACTTCCAAGCTCCCTCCTGTAACTTTTGCAAGGCCTCAGGTTATGGCTGGAGATTGGCTAAAGATACCAGTTCCTTAACATAGCACCTTTCAATGGGGCACCTCACAATGTATCAGCTGGCTCCCCTCAGAGTGATTGAGGGAGAAATCACAGTATCTTTGTAATCTACTCTTAGAAGAGACCTGTCATCACGTTTTTAGTATTTTATTCATTCCAAGTGAGTCATTATGTCATCATGTTCAGCCAACAAGCAAGAGAAGAGGATTGCACAGGGCATAAATATCCACATAAAGATCACTGTGGGCCATGCTAGAGGCTGCCTACCACACACAGGGTCTAGAACATATGCTATTTCCTCCTTTGCATACCCTGATGTCAAGACTCAGCCTCCTGTATATTTTTCTGTCATTCCCCCCATTGAAGGCATTTTCTACTTCCTGTGAGTTCATGAAACATGCTATTGCTTGTTTTCCTCAGCACTTTCTTCTTTATGTTTATTTTGCTCATTGAATAATGGCACTCTACTATGATGAGGATACAGAGATGAGGTATTTTTCTGTCCCCAAGAAGGGCCACCGTGTTGCTCAACTCTAAGGGAACTGGCCATGTTGTATATAGTATGTCTTTAGTTGGGTGGCAGAGGTGGTTCTTTCCTAAGGAGCCCATTATTTAACAAGAATGGTGGGTTTAAAAATTAACAGTCATAATAGCACAGTGCCAAAAAGAGAAAACTAGCTCTATATGGTGAAGCTGACAGTGACTTCATGGAGAAAAGCCTGTGTGAGCTAGTGTGGAAAAGTGAGATGAGGTTCTATGGTACTAGTTGTAATGTCTCCTTTTTATTTCTGATTGAGTTTATGTGAGTCTTTTCTATTTCTGGTTAAGCTGGTTAGTGTTCTATTGATTTTGTTTGTCTTTTCGAAAAACCAACTTTTTGTTTTGTGGATCCTTTAGCTTTTCTTTTTGGTTTCTATTTTGTTTAGTTCTGTCCTGAGCTTTGTTATTTCTCTTCTGCTGGTATGTTCTTTTTCTAGTTCCTTGAGATGTGACATTAGGTTGTTAACTTGTGATCTTTCTGTTTTTTTGATGCAAGTATTTAAGGCTAAGAACTTTCCCCTTAGTACTGCTTTTCTGTATCCCATAGATTTCGAAAGCTTGTGTCCCCTTTGCCATTCAGTTCAAAGAATCCTTTGATTTCCATCTTAATTTTATCATTGACCCAAGGACCATTCAGCAGAAGGCTGTTTAATTTCCATGGCTTTGTGTGGATTTGAGAGTTTCTCTTGGAATTGATTTATAGTTTTATTCCACTGTGTTCTAAGAGGATACATGGTATGATTTTGATTTATATGAATTTGTGGAGACTTGTTTTGTGGCCTAAGATATGATGAATTTCAAAGAGCTAAACATAGATTATCTACCATTGGATCTATCAATCCCACTACTGAGTATCTACCCAAAGGAATGTATCATTTTATCAAAAAATACCTGCACTCAAATGTTCATTGCAGCACCATTCACACCAGTCACAATTGCAAAGATGTGGAATCAACACAGGTGCCCATCAATTCATGAGTGGGTAAAGAAAATGCGATATGTAGATACCATGGAGTACTACTCAGCCATAAAAAGAAGTGAAGTAATATCTTTCGCAGCAACTTGGATAGAACTGGAGACCATTATCCTAAGTGAAGTATCTCAGGAATGGAAAAACAAATGCCACATGTTTTCACGTATGGGACCTAAATTATGGGTACACGTGGGCATGAAGAGACATAAAGAATATTGGTAAGTAGGAAGGGAGAGAGGAGGGGAGTTCAGGGTTAAAAACTTACCTAGTGGGTACAATGAACACTGTCCTGGTGACACTGAAAGCCTTGACTTCAGCATTATACAGTGTATCCATGCAACAAAAACCTTTGTACCCTCTTAATATTTTGAAATTTAAGAAAAGAGGAAAAAAAAAAGAAACAAAGAACATTCTAGACTTCACTGAACAGTCTCTGCCATCTCAATTTTCACTCTCACTTTCTCTGTTCTGTGGCAGCGGTTGGCAAACTACAGCCCAGGGCAAACGCCCACCTGATGTAAATATAGTTTTATTGGAACACATCACTTCCATTTTTTTATATATTTTCTCTAGCTGCTTTTATGATACGACAACAGACTTGAGTAATTGTGACATATTCTTTATGGCCCACAAAGCCTGAAATATTTGCTTTCTAGCCCTTTACCAAAAAAGGTTGCTGACTCCTGCTTTCTGATATAGAGACAGTGCATGGAACAGAAATGGATGCTCAGGTGTTTGCAGAAACTAAGGGCTGTGATCCCTCTGTCCATGGCTGAGTAACAAATGAGGTATTTTTTCATTCAGACAATAGCTTCGATGATTTCTTATCAGTGTTTCTCGACTAACGTTTTAACTGACACATGGCTGTCCATAATAATGAAAGAGTCTTTTCAGGCAAGAAATAAACTGCAACTGTGCTATTCTCTATATCTGAGAAAAAGTGATGTAGATTTTCTACTTTAGAATGCCATTTAAATATATTTTTAATGAATTTCTTTTCTTCCCAAAAATAGGCCAAACAAGTCAATGAAAGCATATGACAGATATAGCAGCAGAATTCTTGTAAAGAAAGGATAAGTCTAACAATATCACAAAAAATATCTAGCAGAATTTTACAAAATTTGCTCTCCACTGAGGTCAAGGAATATATTTCATGTCATTCATAATTATAAACAATCTTGACTCCCATACCACAAATTCAGCATCAAATGACTCATATAATTTTTGCAATTATGCATGTATTATTGTTAGTCATAAACATGAAGTAGTACTGCCGGCACATCAAGTTGACTTTAATGAAATACAAGATATTTCAGTTATTAAAATAAACTAGGCAATAGAAATTTGTTGAAGTGTTTCTTTGAAAAACCTTGAATACACATTAAATAAGCCACAGTGTCATAAATATTTGTATCAAAACTGGTGATTAAAATTTCAGCTTTCTGTCCATTCCCTTAAAACAAAACACAAGAGTAAAAAGTGAATTGAAGTGTTTCAGAAAAATCAAATTTCTATATATTATGTTGACTGAAATCATAATTTTTGTATATTTGATTTTAATTTATAGTTTGATAACCAGAAATTATTGATTTACTGCTTTAGGTGCAACTGGTTGAGAATGCAAATAGTGCCTTAATTTTCACCACAAAGGCACACTTTCTTGAGTTCTAGGAAGCATCACTGGAATGTTAGTACACCAGAAACTAGTCCTGAGAAACTGAACCTTCTCCTCAGTCACAGGTACTAAAGACAAAATTATACTCCACTGTAGAGATATGTGTTGAGGTTTGAAGTGGGGTGTAAACAAAACACCGGAGTTTCAATGAATTGGGGAGGATTAGCATAAGGTGGAGAGTAAAATATATATTTATCAATTTTAATGTTGATATTTTTAATACAAACTTTTAATTTTAGATCAATTTTGGTTTTACAGAAAAATTCTAAGAGAGTATGGAGAGCTCCCATGTACCCTACATTCAATTTCTCTTATTCTTAACATCTTACATTAGTATGGTATATTTGTTATAATTAATGAACCAATATTGATATGTTACTAGCAACTAAAGTCCTTACTTTTTGCAGATTTTCTTAATTTTTACCCTAATCTCCGTTTTCCATTCCAGGCTCCCATCCAAGATACATTTCGTTTAGCTGTCCTGTCTCCTTAAGTTTTTCTCATCTGTGGCAATTTCTCAGACTTTATTTGCCCTGGATGACCTTGAAAGTTTTGAGGAGTATGGGCCAGGTATTTTGTAGAATCTTCCATTATTCTACCTATTATAATCGACATTATTAATTATTGGGATTTTTCTGATGTTCTTATAATTAGACTTGGCTTATATGTTTTTTTTGAGGGGGGGAGATGATACAGGTAAAGTGCTATTTTTATCACATCATCAACAGTACTTACTTTTAACATCACTACCACTGTTGATATTAACTTGAACCATCTCACTGAGGTAGTATTTTTCAGATTTCTCATGGATATTTATTTTATTCTTTGGAATATAAAATGATACTATTTTATTTATTTTGTTGCTCAGATTATTTCCAGGTTTGGCCATTGTGTGTGTGCATGTATGTGTGCGTGTTTAGCACTACTCTACTTTTCATCACTACAAGATGCTTCAAGCCTGTCTTGTATATTTCTACCTTAGTGGTGGAGTCAGGCATTTTTTTCAAGGCTCCCTGTTTTTTTCCAGGAGAATGACATTAGAAACCAAGATCCAGGCATTAGATGTGCTCATTTCTGCTAGGGTGTCACTGATTCTAAGCCCTCTTAGCTGAACAGAACAAGGAAATACAGGTATATTAACCCATGTATACACACGTCTCTATAAATACCTCTTTGTGTAACAATTTGTATCTTTATTAAACTAAATGAGTTTAATGAATGCATGCTAATATCTGTGACTCTAATTCATTACCATGTGGACCACTGTAGCCTCATCCTGGTCTAGCTGTAAGCTCCCACTCCAACACTGAGAAGCCTTGCTCTCACCATCTACCACCCATGTAGTTACTTTTTCAATTTCAGTACACATATATAGCATTATCAGAATCATGACTCTGTCCCTTCCCATGGAAAAAAAGCTTTATCAATTAGAGCATAGTATTTGTGTACAGTTTCTTTTGTTGTTAGTTTTACAGACTTCACTCTTTTCCGATGTTAGTTATGTCAGCACCTTTTGCCCCCACCTCAATCAATAAAGTTGTTTTATATGTTTGTAATAAAGTTAAGATTGCTTTGTCCCATTCTTCATTCCATCCTGGGAACCCCTACCTCCCAAAAGATGTTTTTAAAATTTGCATAAATTAAAGTTCACTCTTTGCACTGTTAAAGTCCATGGATTTTGACAAATGTGTAGTGCCATGAATATATCATTAAAATTTTATACCAACTAGTTTTTCTATCCTAAAAAATTCTATGTGTTTTACCCATTCAACTCTCTCCCTCCCTCTAAATCCCTGGAAATCTCTATAATTTTGCCTTTTCCCAAATGTCATATAATTGGAATCACACAGTGGTATATTGACTTTTCAGACTGAATTATTTCACTTTGCAATATGCATTTAAGATTCATTTATGTCTTTTTATAGCTCATTTATTTTTCTTCCCTGAATAATAATGCGTTGTACTGAATAATACTACATTGTACAGATGTACCAGAGTTCATTTATTTACTCATTTATTAAAGTATATCTTGTTTGATGCCAGTTTTTGGTGATCACGAATAAAGCTGCTATAAACACTTATGTGCAGGTTTTGTGTGGACATAAGTTTTTGATTCATTTGGGTAAAAACTTTGGAGTGCGATAGCTGGATCATATGGTAAGACTATGTTTAGCTTTGTAAGAAACTGCCAAATTGTCTTCCAAAATGGCTGTACCATTTTGCATTGCCACAAGAAATGAATGAGAGTTCCTGTTTCTATACATTCTGTGAGCAATTGTCATATTGTTATTTTAAGAAATAAGCCATGATAATAAGTAGCATTTAATTAATAGTATCATTTTGTTTTAATTTTTTATTTCCTAATTGCAAAAGATATTGAGCATCTTTTCATATCATTGTTTGCCACCTGCATATCTTCTTCAGTGAGGTGTCTGTTAAACCCATTTATTAAATGGGTTTAATAAATAAACCCATTATTTATTAATAATTGGGTTGTTGGTTTTTTTATTGCTGAGTTTTAAGAATTCTTTTAATATTTTGGGTAAAAAATTCCTGTTATGGGTATGTTTTACAAATATTGTTTCCCAATTTATAGCTTGTCTTTGCAGTCTCTTTAGTGTGTCTTTTGCAGAGTAGAAGTTTTAAATTTTAATAAAATCAAACATATCAATTTTTTCTTTCATGGATTGCACTTTTGGTTTTTCAGCTATATTTATATACATTATCAAATCATTGAATCTAGGTTACACAGATTTTTCTTTTGTGTTTTCTTCAAATCATTTTTTATTAATAGTTTTGTATTTTACAGTCAGGTCTGTGATCCATTTTGAGTTAATTTTTGTGAAAGTTATAAGGCCTTTATTTATCTGGGTTCATTTTTTTTCATAAGGACAGTCAATTGTTCCAATAACATTTGTTGAAAAAAACCATCCTTTCTTCATCGAATTGCCTTTGTTAATTTGTCAAAGTTAAGTTAATTATATTCGTATGGGTCTTTATTTGGGCTCCTTATTTTTTAAGTGATTTATGTGTCTATTCTTTTGCCAATATTGTTCTTTCTTGATTAATGTGGCTTTATAGTAATGTTTGAAATTAAGTAGTGTGAGTCTAATCTTTTTCTTCTTCAATATTGTGTTGGCTATTTTAGCTCTTTTGTTTTTTCATATAAGCTTTAGAATCAGTTTGTCAATACTGATAAAGCAGCTTTCTGGATTTTGGATGAGGGCTGTGTTAAACCTATGTATCAATCTGGGGATAATTGACATCTTGACAATATTGTGTCTTCCATTCCATGAACACTGACTGTCTTTACATTTATTTAGATTGTCTTTGATTTCTTTCAGTAGAGCTTTCTAATTTTCTGTAATACAGATCCTGCATATATTTTGTTAGCTTTTCACCTAAGTACTTCTTTTCTTTTTCTTTTATTGTAATGATATTGTATTTTTAATTTCAAATTCCAGCTGATCATTTCTAGCATATAGGAGAAGAATTGACTTTTGTATATTAGCTTTGTATCCTATGACCTTGCTGCATTTACTTATCAGTTTCAGGATTTTTTTTGGTCTATTATTTGAGATTTTTTTTACATAGAGAATTATATCATCTAAAGAAACAGACTTCTTTCCCATCATTATACCTTTTGTCTCTCTTTCTTGTCTTAGTGTACTAGTTATGACTTCCATGGTGACATCAAATGGAAAAGAAGATTCTTTCCTTGTTCCTTATCTTAGGGATAAAGTACCCAGTTTCTTACTGTGAAGGATGATGTTAGCTGTAGGCTTCTGTAGATTTTTTTTTTACCAAGTTGTGCAAGTTTTTATTTTTCGTTTGCTGAGAAATTTTAATCATGAATAGGTGTTGAGTTTTGTCAAATGCCTTGTTGGCCTCAATTCCTATTATTATGGTGGATTATATTGTTTGGTTTCCAGATGTTGAACGAGTCTTGTATATGCAGAATAAATTCCACATGGTTGTGATCAAAGTTAAAGTAGAAATAAAAGGAAGGATGTCAAACTACATACTAAATACTAAATGTAACCCAAAAAGTGCTATACTTCATTTTCTTCTAACACCAAATGACCCTTCGAAGAAAATAAACAAATGAACAAACAAACAGACAAAATCCTTCCTAATTACAATCTCCTATAGTGATAATCATGGCTAAAAATTGCAATCTGTTAAGTATCTTTTGCAGGGGATTGGGATGGACAGAAACTCAATTGCCTTCTTTACAAATGCTAAGTGATTTCAAAGTGAGAAAAGAAGGTCATGTGAAAGGTAAGTAGTTAACAGCCAGTGAACTTAAGGAGACAGATTTACAGAAGATAAATTCTAATTGATTACTATTTGTGTGTGTTACATAATTTATAAAATAATAGCTTTTTCAGACAAACACTATTTTTTATTGTAAATTGACAGTTTATAATTGTCTAAATTTATGGAGTGCAAAGTGATGTTGCTATTTTCTATTACTCTATTGAATCAAAGTAGGTTTAGAGAGACAGTACGTATGTATGGGTCAGTACCCTAATCAATAAGATAAAGTATTGTTTCATTGCCAAGAAGCTGAAACCAGAGCACTACACACACATGCACACACACACATGCACACACAGACACACACACACACACCATAGACAGTTGTATACTGGGCTAATATGATGAGTGGAGCAAATGAGAACGAGACCATGACACATGCTGTCTGGTTGCTATGGAAGTAGACGTCAGAAAACACAAATAAATAACTATGACCATATGTCAAGGTTCTATATTCACAATCAGGAATCAAGAATTCCTGGTGTTTGCTTGCTGGGGCACTGAGCAATTCCAAGCAGGTTAATCAGAGAAACACATACCCACCCACAACTAGGCCACTTCCTCTCTGGTGGACTCTGGCACTAGAGAACTCTGTCCAGCAGCGTCCTCACTATTAGACAGACTGGGTCTGTCCACATAATAAAACATTGTTTCCTGAAATGTCATGATGAACATCTGCACAGCTTTCTTACACATTTTTGATAAATCCCCTCCTCAGCAAATGCTTGGGGCGGCAACCTCTTCCTTACTCAAAACCATCTGTAAATAATCCCTCTGGGCTGATTTTTCTATTATTTGACAATCAGCTCACTAAGCTTCAAGTGTTCTCCTGTGAATCATGACCATGTTCTACGTTGTATGACTGAGATTGCTGCAAAGCTGCCAGTGGAAGGGAGGAGACAGGGTGGTGACTGGGCTTCTTTCCTGTCATTCAGTCATAGGCTTCGCACAGCTCCTGTGGTGGTTCCCGTTGCATCTCCACAGTCCAGGCTGGGCAGTTGCTGCAACAGCAAGGAGCAGAAAGATCAGGCCATTCATGCCCCAGTGAAAGGTTGGGATTTGCTGTCACTTCAGGAAAGGAATTTATGGGAAGAGGAGCTCTTTACAATGCCTTGACTAGGAAGGACTCCACCAGAAGGGTGTCGAAGAAGTCCTTGGATCCTGCAGAATTCACCCATGCCTCCCTCCATAGGTCTGTAGGCTGAGGAGTGGGCATCCTCACGGTGATGTTTTCACCAAGTGTACAAAGACAAATAGCCTCTTGTTGCTTACACAGCCCAAATAATTTTTAATGAGGACAGAAGCCCCAATCTGGACTTGAAGCCTGAAGATCAGCCCTGTTTTGACATAAAGGACGAGTTCTGCCATTCCATGAGCCGGATCGGGTTCTTCGGAGGTGAGGGCAGAGAGACACTCAGGCCCTGAATCTTCTCCAGCGAAAGACGTTGCCCGTCACCAGGACCTGAATAAAACAGGGACAATTGACTTCGAAAAGAAAAATGAAATCCCATCAAAAACAATCCTTTTACATGCCAAATATTAAATCTCTTAATTTTTGTCAACTTTTTTTAACCTACTCACTAGAGACAATAATGCAAATTCTTAGAAATAAGTCTGAAATACTAATATTTTGAAACATATTTTTAAGACTACTTTTACATTTTAATAATTTCATTTTGCTCCATTCTCTTTCCTTCAACTCTCACAATTCACCAAACATAAAATTTGAAATCTGATCAGTTTTCATAACAGGAGACTGATTAATCAAAGATCTAAGGCAATAGGATGAAGGACATGAATAACATGTGGGGTATTATAGTAAACAATTCTTATTAACAATAATTTGTTTTCTTATTTATTTAATCCAGACCCTTTAATGACAAACAGAGTGTTACAATTTTTTTCTTTATTTATTATTCCAGGGTTTTGTGAGGGTACAAACATTGTAGTTACACTTTATGTCTTTGCCTCGCCCAAAGGCATGCCCTTCCCTCCCTTTAGTGCTCCTCGTGTCCTTTAGTTGTAGATTTGCCCCCCATCCCCCTAATCCCTAGAGATTATTTCTGCCATGTGATCAACCTAGTGTTGATCAGTTAGTACCAATTTGATGGTGAGTACAAATGGATCCTGTTCTTCTGCTCTTGTGGTGCCCCACTTTGGATAATGGGCTTAAGTTTGACAGTTCTGTTACGGAAAATTAGACTCTGAGTAACAGAAAAATGAACCAGCAGTGGCATAAGGCTAATAAACCATGTATGAAAACAAGTTCAGAAGTAGAGTGTTGCAGGCATGGTTAGCTCAGTGATTCAACAGCTTCATGACCCAGGTTCTTTCTGACTCTCCAACTTGGTTTTTTCTTTTAACCTGTCTCTCCATAAACACTCAGCCCATGTTCTAGGCATCAAATGAATTCAGCAAAATTCAGAAGCAGGAAAGAAAGGAAGTTTGCTCTTATGTCTTAGTTTGCATGATAGAAAATCTTTCCAAAGCCCCTCAGCGGGTTTGACCTCCTATCTTAGTGCTCAGAATGGTTTCACAGGACACCATCTAAACAAATCACTCACTGGGTAGAGATATGGCTGGAATGGCTCTCAGATTGGAGTCCCTGGGCCAGTAGCATCAGTATTACCTGGGAACTTGTTAAAATGCGTATTCTTAGAGGCCGGGCACAGTGGCTCATACCTGTAATGCTAGAACTCTTGAGCTCAGGAGTTTGAGACCAGCCTGAGCAAAGGTGAGACCCTGTCTCTACTAAAAATAGAAAAATTAGTTGGGTGTTGTGGTGCACACCTGTAGTTCCAGCCACTGGGAAGGCTGAGGGAGGAGGATCCCTTGAGCCCAGGAGTCTGAGGTTGCAGTGAGCTATGATGATGCCACTGCACTCTACCCGGGGTGACTGAGCGAGACTCAGTCGAAAAAATGTGTATTCTCAGGCCACGTCTCAAACCAACTGAGTCAGAAACTCTGGGAGCTGGGCTCTGTAATCTGTGTTTAATAAGCCCTTTAGGAGTTGCTGTTGAGAGATAAAGATTGAGACCTGCTGGCTTAGACTGATTGCAATTCACCCTGTGAGACTGGGGACATACATTACAGTTTTCTCAGAAGGGCACAGACATGTCAGAGGCCTCAATACTTAATTTTATATTTGGAATGCAGCATAGTGTGTGTTTATAAGAAGCCTCTTAGAAGTTTTCCTGCTTTGTTATCTGTCCTAGTCTAATAGTAAGAGATATTTCAAGAATCAAGCCTGTATTAAATTGTGGTCCAACACCTGTCAAAATGACACCTTACTTGTTTGGGAGCTAAAGGTGTAAACCTTTAGATATGGTGAAACTTTTATTAGTTTTGCTTAAAATAAGTCTCCTAACAAAAGTGGTCAGTTTTGTAACGGAAATAATTAGCTAGAGGCTAAATACTTGAATGACTTTTACTTGTATCCTGTATTGATAGTTAACTAAACAGAACTGAAACCATTTCACTGGAGTTCAGTTTTAAGATCACTTAATGAAGACTCCTTTCAGTGGCTGCAATTAGCTATCTGTAATATGGACAGCTGTATTTCTCCTGTGGGGGATATGGTTCTTTCATACATGTAAAAATTACTGCGTCTATTTTGAAGTTTTTATTGGGAGGTTTTCGGTTCGCAGGTGGAGTCAGGGGAACAGACTTATCACAGAAGTGACTGGAGCTCTCGCTGAGCCCGGCATTGCTCACCACATGCCTTACGTGACTATTTCAATGAATTAGAAAAATCATTTGGAATCCTGTGAGGTTGCCACAGCAACATTCATCATTGTGAAAAAAAAAAAATGCTGTGGGGACAAAAGGAGTGAGATACTAACATGCTTCCAGACACCCAAGTGTGTTTGTCCTGACTCTGGCTGTATTAAGTTTGCCATACGATGGGAAATTTTAAAACAGACTAGAAGAGAAAGGTAAATCTCATACGTTAATTTAACTTTCCCTCCCCTCTCCTCCAAGATCTTCCCCTTCTATTATTCTTATATTCCTTGTCCATTGCTGCATAAACTGAAGGACTTCACATAGCACACATGCATTATTTCATAATTTCCAAGGCTCAGGAAGTCACAGTCACAGGCTATCTGGGTCCTCAGCTCAGGGTTTCTGAGGTCAAAATCCAAGGAGTTAGCATAAGGTTCGGTGTGATCTGAGCCTCAGGTCATTCTCCATGCTCCTAGGTTGTTGGCAGAATGCATTTCCTTGCATTTGTAGAGCAGAAGTCCTCCCTTTTCTTGCTGGCAGTTGGCAGGGGATCATTTTTATCTCCTAGTGGCCACCCTCTGTTCCCTGCCACAGACCCTCTGTACCTCAGGGAGGTTGCTCCTTCAAGGTCAGCAAGAGAATCTTTCTCATGCTTCAAGTACCTGATTTCAAGAAAGCCTCAGTGCCTTTTACGGGATCACTTTATTGGGTCAGGACACCCAGAATAATCTTCCCTTTGATGAGCTCAAAGCCAACTGATTAGGGACTTTATTTATGTCTGCCAAAATCCCTTCACTTTTGCCGTACAAAGTAAGCTCATCATGGAAGTGATAGCCTTTCATATTCATGGGTCCCACCCATACACGAGGAGGGGGGATTACACAGGGTGTGTACACCAGTCCTGGGCATCTAGAGCACCTTCTCAGAATTTTGGGAACCGCGCTTCCCCTTCCTTCCCCTCCTACCCTTTTCTCTTCTTGGTTGGGGCGTACATGCACATGAGTGTATATGTGTACCTGCACTGGTATCACAGCAGTGGCAGCAAACCCCACAGAAAACAGAAACAGAATTGCCAAACACATCAAGAAGAAATGATTTGTGATTTTTGTCTGACAATTTATGCTCATGAAAAAGTTGAGATAATTCCAGCTCTGAAAGATGCAACTTCCTTCAGACAAATTCCGTTTTTTTTCCTTCTTTTTTTTAAAGCAAAACCTTTATAATAGCAAATCATAAAGTACTACTTTGTCCTGGGTTTGACAGGCTATTCTGACACAGATTCAGAAAGGTGTAGTATTAAGATGTAGATTTTAGGCATAGCATGCAATGTCAGCAAATTGTAGTTCATTACCGCTAGCTGAAATGTGCTTTCTGTGTCATGTAGCAGAAAGATCTCAGGGCTTTTCCAAACCTTGGTTTTCTGGTGGGGCTTAGGCTGTATGGGAGATTCAGGTGGTCTGTAAAATAAGTCGTATATGTTGTTTAAGATCTCTTCAGTGTCAGTGAAACTAACTGTCCCATTCTAATATTGTATGTCTTAAACCAAAGTCAAAATGCCTTTTTAGAATAATGCTGTTCATCAAGATCCAAGAAGAGAATTAAAACCACTTGGCAATTCGCATCTTTGTGCTAGTGAAATAATTGCTGAGATAAAGACAGCAGATAGACCTTGAATTTTAAAAAGCTCTATACAGGAATTGCTGCCAAATTGTGCAGGAAAAAAAAAAAAGAAAATTTAAAAATTCAGCTCACTAAGTAAAAGGAAAAAAAACTTTTATCATAGATTATACATGTGATTTTCTGAATTAATAACTCTCAACAAACATGTCCTATAAATGGGGAAATTATAAGTAAAAAATAGTAGAAAATGTCTTAGGTTATTGCCCCTAAAACTCCTTTGGGTGCTTGTTTGTTTTGGTTATTAAAGAGCCTGCTATAAGCTATGTTGCTCATTCTGTGATATAGTACTTTAAAACACATATTAAAACGCCATGAGTATGCACTTTATTCTCTGCTCTTCACTGTTTCTCACCTCCCGTACCTGTGCATGTGACCTTATTTGGAAATGTGGTCAAGTTGATCAAGTTAAGATGATCAAGTTAAGATGAAGTCATTAGAGTGGGCCTGTCTTAGTCCATTTGTGTTGCTATAAAGGAATACCTGAGACTGTGTGGGTAATTTATAAAGAAAAGGTTTATTTGGCTCACGGCTGTGCAGGTTGTACAAGAACCATGCCACTGAAATCCACATCTGGCGAGGTCCTCATACTGCTTCACTCATGGCAGAAGGCAAAGGGTAGCTGGCATCACCTGGAGAGGAGGAGAGAAACAGAGAGGAAGGAGTTTGGGTTGTGGGTGCAGATCACTCATGAGTACCTTGGTGCCATTCTCATGGGAGTGAGCTCCTGTGAGAACTGGTTGTTGAAAAGAGCCTGGCACCTCCCTCCTCCCTCTCTCTTCCTTCCTCTTGCCATGTGCTGCCAGCTCCTCCTCCCCTTCCACCATGAATGGAGGCTTCCTGCGGCCCTCAGAAGCAAATGTTGTTGCCGTGCTTCCTGTACAGCCTGTGGAACCATGAACCAAACAAACCTCTCTTCTTAATAAATCACCCAGCCTCAGGTATTCCTTTATAGCAACACAAATGGACTAAGACAGGGCCCTAAATTCAATATAACTATGTCATCAAAAAGAGGGAAAATTTGGACACAGAGACAGACAGGCAGAGAGGAAGACCATGTGAAGACATGGGGAGAATGTCATCTGTCATCGGAGAAGCACTTGAGGTTGACATAAGTTAGGAGGGAGGCACAGAACAGATTCTCCCTCAGCGGCCTCAGAAAGAATCAACCCGCTGAGATGTTGATTTCTGGCATCCAGAGATGTAGGACAATAAATTTCTGTTGTTTAAGCCACCCAGTTTGTTGCACTTTGTTATAGCACTTCGAAGAAACTAATGCACATAAATTCTTCAATTTTTTTATTCTTTGTACCTAAATGATTCCCCACAATTATTTCGTTCATCTTCTATAATTAATCACTTAAGATTATATTTTAATACTGTTTTGTAGATTTTAAGTTCTTTTCAACTAACCCCCCTAGTTATAAATGGCTTGTTAGAGATTCAGAAGGTTCCTAAGTTTCTACTCCCAAGACTTCTATTTATGTCACTTTTAAGTTATCACCTATCAGAGTTTGAGAGTTTTGAACAGGGGATTTTCTCGTTCCCTGGGCATTTGTTATTGTTAGAAGGCATCATTTTCTTCTGTCTATCAGTACAGAACCGGAGAACAAGGAGAATTGTGCTGGAAAGTTTTCTTTCCTACACAATTATTTTGAAGATGTCTGGGGAGAAAATATAAGCTTATATTTTTTTAGGTGAATCCATAGGGGATGGTATCTAGTAGTTTTCCATGGGGAGAAAGGTCTGAGAAATTGACTTCACCCAGCGTGAAGCCAGGCCTGCAGATATAACATTTTTATTGCGAGGTATTTCAAAATAAAGGAAAACCCTCAACTGCACAGCAAGAGCTATCTAATGCCAGCTCTGCTAGTGGCACACAGAGTGGCTCTGGAAAGTAAATTTCTCTTTTAATAATTGTAAACCATCTGCTAAGGCTTTCTTTGGAGAGCACCTAATTGTGCCTTTAAAGAATATGTCACAGTGTAAAAAGTGGCATATATACCACGATTACAAATACAGACAAAATGTGTATAGTGAAGAAAAATTTCAACATGCTAACAGGAGTGATATTAAAGCGAGAAATTTTCTTTTCCTTCTATTTTTTAAATTATTTAATATTATTCATATTACAGTCAAGTTGGAAATAGTACATAACTTTAAAAAATAAAATGCCTTATAGGCATCCGTACTGTGCATTATTGACAGACCGTCTTTGCTTTTTAGCTTGACTGGCCGGACACGTCTGGGACCTGATCAATCACAGCAGACA
>NW_012133859.1:683268-684973 GCF_000956105.1 Propithecus coquereli | reverse complement strand
GTGTAACTCTGTAGTGTTTTCAGCTAAGGAGACTCACATAAAGCAATCAAATGGATTGTGTAGGTTCAAGACTCAATATAGAACTCTGTCATTCTTGGGCATTCATTCTTATAATCATGATAATGAAAAATTGGTAGGGAAATAATGGTAGTGAACAATATGTTAATTTTTAAATATGGCAAAATTTCTTTGAAACTCCTCCCATTGAGAGATGGGGTTTATGTGCCCTCATCTTGAATTCAGGTGTTCTTATGACTACTTTGGGCATAATGATGCTATGTGACTTCTGAGGTTAGGTCATAAAAGGTTATTATAGATTTTGTCTTGTTGGCTAGAATGCTCTCCCATGAAGCCCTGAGCTGCTGTATAGGAAATGATCCATTCTGAGGCTGCCACACTGTGAAGAACCCTAAACCACACAGAAAGGTCATGTGTGTACAGTCCCAGATGACCTCAGCCTTCAAGTCATTCCAGTTCAAGCGCCAGATATGAGTGCAGAAGCTTCTGGATGATTCCATTCCCTGGTGGCATGAGTCACCCCATGACATTTGGGTCTTCCCAGTTGAGTCCCCAGACGTCATGAAAGAGATGAATGTATGGCCCGTGGGACACATGAGAATAATAAAATGGTTAAATTTTTTACACAACTAAGTTTTGGGATGGCTTTTTATGCAACAAAAGATAATGGAAACAGACTGGAAACTGAAGAGCTGACAGCCAGTTGATTGGGATAGGTTTTATTCCTGGAGAAGAAAAACAGAATAATTCATCCTAGTCAATTTAGAGACATCTAATAATAGTTTTCTTTATCACTCCAAAAAAGTTAATTTTTTAGACTTCCCTTATATTAGCAGAAAGCGTGTTAATCAGAAAAACAAATATAATGCAAACAAATGTCAGCATAGAAAAGTGGACTTTCCATGGCAACTGAGATGGAGTCTTGTTTCTAAACTTCACACTGAAAGCAAAACAACCTTGCAGCCAATCCTCATAATCTTGAATTTATTTAAACACTGTTTTCTTTCTTTTAATCAATCTTTCTCTGATACTATAAATACGTTCTTTTTTTTTTATTTCAGGATATTATAGGGGTACAAACATTTTGGTTACATGTTATGACTTTGCCTCACCCAAGTCAGGATTAGAGGTGTGCCCTTCCCCCATACAATGCTCACCAAATCCATTAGTTGTGCGTTTACCCACCTCCACCCTCCCAACCCCTCAATGAATATTACTACCATGTGAGCACCTTAGTGTTGATCGGTTAGTGCCAATTTGATGGTGAGTACATGTGGTGCTTATTCTTCCATTCTTGTGATACCTCACTTAGGAGGATGGGCTCAAGCTCTATCCAGGGTAATACAGGAGGTGCTAGATTGCCATTGGTTATTGTAATTAAATACTGTTCCATTGTATACATATGCCATATTTTATTAATCCACTCATGGATTGAAGGACACTTGGGTTGTTTCCACATCCTTGCAATAGTGAATTGTGCTGCCATAAACATTTGAGTGCATATGTCTTTATTATAGAATATCTTTTGTTCCTTTGGGTAGATGCCTAGTAGTGCTGTTGCTGGATCAAATGGTATTTCTATTTTAGCTCTTTGAGGTATCTCCAAATTCTTTTCCACAGAGGTTGTACTAATTTGAAGTCCCACCAGCAGTGTAAGAATGTGTCTGTCTCTCCACATCCTTGTCAG
>NW_012133859.1:680999-683218 GCF_000956105.1 Propithecus coquereli | reverse complement strand
AAAAGAAGGAAACAATCTTTAGTTGGTGGTGGTGGTGTGCAATTTTATTTTTGTTTTTTGCCTGTGTGTGTGTTTTAGTTTTAAGCCCTAGGCAGAAATATCTTATAAGTGGCAATAATGAGAGAAAAACTAATAATAAAAGAATTCTTAGGTGTGAGCATTCTATTATTTGTTTGTTCCAATCTTTTCACTCTTGCTTTCCATTCAGATCCACGGCAATTGTAAATACCATTAGCTGAAAAGGTAGGTTTTATGCTTATGTTGTTTGTGTGTGTGTGTGTGTGTGTGTGTGTGTGTGTGTGTGTGTTTGCGTTTGTGGTGGTGGGGTATGAGTGGATGATGATCCTATATATTAAAATAACATTTTCTCCTAATGTCCAAAAAAATAGGGACCAATCACAGCAGCTAAGCACTATTATTATTTTACGAAATTTAAGACAGCAAGGCAGGCATCGATGTCTTTCTCTGGAGAGGGAGGGCTGTTGGGTTCACCTGGTTTGCAGGTCAAGGTGGTACGAGTTTGTGTGTGGTGGTGGCGCAGTGCCTGACGTAGCCCTTCCTCTCACATGACTTTGAGCTCAGGTTCTCTTACATTTTGTGAAATCTGAGTATATGGTTTGAGGGTCATTTTCAGTGTCTTGGGTTCACTCAAATTTGAACTAAAACTCAAGGGCATAGCAATCACAGAGTCAGATGAGTTAGTACTAAAAAAGACGTTACAAAGTCTTGCTCCACTTTTATGATTTCATAGCTAAACTGACAGAAAGCCTTAAAACCTTTGTCATAGCTCTGGTTAGAATTCAGGTCCTCTGTGTCCTGATCCCCATACATTTCATCAATTCATTTCCTTTTAAATTCACCTAATTCAACAAAAATGTATTGAGCACCCTCTAGGTACCAGGCACTGTGCTAGGTTTTCTAGGGATGTGGTGGAGTCCAAGGTAGACAGCACCCCATACCACTCCTGAGAAATTAACTCTTGACTCTGACAGTCTAGGCTCACTTATTTCATATTATGAATAGGACTGTGACTACCTCTTGCTTGGATTCTTGCCTCAAAGTTACCACATTACCAATTGTCTTTGTGGAACTCAAGACGATCTTGATTTTCCAATCTGGTACCATTTAGCATCCTTGTCTGATGCTATGGTTACAAGTGCAGTCAGAATACTTTAATAGGTTTATTCAACCTAAATGTATCATCATTTCATCTAACAACACCACCTCTTTTCTAAAGATTCAAATTTCAAGGCACTATTGTGACTTCTAACTTGTGTTTCAGACCTAAAGAGAGCTGGCAGCAGTTGGACTGTCTTAATCATGGGAAGAGAAGTTCATGCAGTTGGTCAGTAGCAGTCTGTAGTGGCAACAGGCAACACGACAGTCCTCATTTTCCAGAGACACACATGCTTGCCAAGTTGTCTGTCAATAGAAGCCATGCCAGGAGGTGGGGGATGGCTACTGGAGAATAAATACTCTTTCTTTGGACTAGGTCCCAATAAGACACTGTGGATGGGGATTTTCCTTTTGACTGGTTAGCAAGCATTTTCAAGAGGAAAAAATGCAATTTTACTTGATTTCTGAACTCTCTGCAAATATGTTTGGGGATTGGGAAGACAGATTGTATGTTTTATGTGTCCCAAATTTTGTCTTGGAGCACATTTACTCAAAGGCACATCTTATTAATTTTGGGTGGGTTCCCAATTAATCCACCAATGCTCCTTCACTTTCTACCCCAAAGGGAGGAACTAAAACAAACCATTACACTCATATTACAGCTGACATGTAATACCATAGTACTGGGTTAGGTGGGAGTAGCTTGGGGACCATCTTCATCTACCATCATTTCTATTGGTGAACCCATTTCAAACTATGATCTCAACTTACCAGCTGTCCATGTGTAAAGCTATATAACAATAGCAACAATAAAAGCAGACGAGAGAGAGAGAAAAAAAAACTTTAATAAAATCTTTCAGTGTTAGAAGGGAATTTATAGGTTATTTAGGTTCAATTGCTTCATTTTACAGATAAGAAAACTGAGGACCAAAGTGGTAAATGACGTGACCATGGTTATACAAGAAATGGGAGAAGGCTAGGATTTATATCTTAGGATAAATCTAGTTCACTTTTTGTAGTAAAGGTTCTGGAAATGTAGAACTGGTAGGATAAGGATCACAAAGGAGTTAGTTATCTTCTAATCCAGTGTCATTTTGAAAAAA
>NW_012133859.1:666916-669254 GCF_000956105.1 Propithecus coquereli | reverse complement strand
TGTTGGATTTTTCCTTTCATCATTATATAGTGGCCATTTTTCTCCTTCCTTATTTTTGCTATTTTAAAGCTTATGTTATCTGAAATTAGTATCACTACCCCCCTTTCTTTTGGCTTTCATTTGTCTGGAGGATTGTTTTCCATCCCTTGACCTTGAGCCTGAAAGCATCTTTGTGGGTTAGATGCATTTCCTGTAGACAGCAGATACTTGGCTCGTGAATTTTTATCCACTCTGCCAGTCTATGTCTTTTCAGAGAACAATTTAAACCATTCACATTTATTGAGAAGATTGTTATTTGGGGTAGAGTTCCATTCATATTGTTGGGTGAATTCCTATTGTTTTGTTTTATTCCTTTACCCATTGTGGAATCCAGGTTCTAGACTTTAACTCTTGAGTGATTTTACATTGGTGAGTGTCTATTGTGCTGTTCAGTGTATAATGCTGGTCTGACCACTTTCTGTAGAGCAAGTCTGGTCTTTGCACATTCCATCAGTGATTGCTTGTCTGGGAATGTCTTTATTTTTTCCTCATAGATGAAGCTTAGTTTTGCTGGGTAGAGAATTCTAGGTTGGCCATTCTGTTTTAGACGATTGAGGATAGGTGCCCAGTCCCTTCTGGCTTGTCAAGTTTCAGTTGAAAAGTCTGCAGTTAGTCTGATAGGTTTTCCTTTGTAGTTTATCTGCTATTTTCATTTTATTATTCAAAGAATTGCTTCTTTCATGTTTACTTTGGTCAGCCTAATAACTACATGATGTGGTGATTGCCTTTTCACATTGAGTCTCCCAGGAGTTCTGTGTGCTTCTTGTATCTGGATATCTAGATTTCTGGGCCCCCAAAATGGCCCAGAAATGGCTGTCCACCCATGGAAAGCCAGCACTGGGGGCGACTGCTCGGGGGTCTGCTGGGATTGGCAGGCTGTCTCAATGAGCCGCCAGCTGCCCCCACTGCTTCCCTGTCCCACTGTCTCACCTTAGTTCAGTAGAGGATTCTGCTCTCTCTGACCCACTCTGAGCCAGCCGAATCTTCCGGGATTTCCAGGGACAGAACCTCCGTATCCATGTTCATCTCATTTGCTCCAGTCCCGTTGACCACCAGAGGTAAGGTACCTGTCTCCAAACTCTCTCCTGTGATCCCGGGAAGTGTCCGCTCAGACCAGTCCCTCCCCCACTATTGTCCCGTCTCCACACAGCCTGAAATTGTGTGCCACAACTTTGCACTGACTTAGGCACTTCCCTTCCCAAGTGGATGTGAAGGTCAGCGGAGGAGCAGTCGTCCTCCTGTGTGTCAGATCGCATTGTCCTGGCCAGCTGGCAAGTATGGCTGTCTCATGCTCTATTCCCTATTATATATCTGGCACTCTAAAGACTTTGTGGTCGATTCTTCCATTCACCTCTTTTTTTCCCCCATCACTACTTGTCTCATATTGCTTCTCTACAGATTAACAATGCTGTTCTTGGGGGAGAGCAATCCATTCATGGGTAACTGTCCACGTTCTTCACATCCTACTCTGGGAGCAGAGAGCCAGAAGGTCACCACTGATAGGCCATTTTTACCCTATCCCCCAATAATGGATATTTCAAATATTCTAGTACCAACTTCTTGGAAATATCCAGTGAATGGCCCTAAACATAGATTTGTCTGCCAAAACCATTTTAGCTCTGAGCTGATGAAACAAATGATTCCTAAAATAATGGTGAAAAATGTGGATCTGATTTCAATCTTCTGAGACTGTAGCCTGAAGACTGAAGACTGAAGACCAAAGACCAAAACAGAATCCGCACTTTTCACCTCTCACAAAAATCTGCACTTCTCACCTCTCACAAAAATCAATGCAAACAAATGATTCTGAAAATAATGTTTATTACAAAGGTTCTAGGACCTACTTCTTGGAAATATCCAGTTCACTGGGCCTAAACATATATATGTCAGCCTAAACTGTTTTAGGCTGTGAGCTGATGAAACAATAGATTCCTAAAGTAATGGTGAAAAATGCAGATCCTGTTTCAGGCTTCTACGACTGAAACAGGATCTGCACTTTTCATTAGAATACTGAAACAGGACCCCCACTTTTCACTTGTCACAATAATCCACACTTCTCACTTCTCACTACAATCAACTCAAAAAATGATTCTTAAAATCATGGTTATTTCAAAGGTTCTAGATCTACTTCTTGAAAATACCCAGTTAGCTGGATGTAACCATAGATTTGTCTGCCAGAACCATTCTAGGCTCTGAGGTGATGAAACAAATGATTTTTAAAATAAAGGTGAAAAGTGCTACAGTTCTTAAAATAATGGTGAAATGATTGTTGAAATAATGGTGAAATAATTCTTAAATT
>NW_012133859.1:657038-657595 GCF_000956105.1 Propithecus coquereli | reverse complement strand
AAATGTATAAGAATGTCATATTAAGAGATCGCTGAAAATGGGGAATGGAGGCAGAGGAGGAGAGGCAAGGGCATGGGCGAGAGGTCAGTAATTGCTGTCTTAATGATCAGGCCCTGAACATGATGCTGGATAAAAAAATATAAGAATAAGTAAAAAAAATTTAAAAATAAAATAAAAGGAAAATGATGTGAATTATGTTCCCTCACAAACTTTGTTCACTTTTTCATTTTGTTTTCTTGTTGTACAGATATGTGTAAGGGTTTCTGGTGCTCATGGAGAGGCAGGGTCTCTGCCACACCAGTTGTTTTCCAAAAGATGTCTGTAGACTCTGATACCCTTTCATAATTTTCCACTCAGAAACTCCCAGCTTCCAACCCTAAAACAATCTTTCCCTATGAAAATTTCTTTCCTGAATACTCTTTTCCTATGTGTGGATTTCTATACCATTTTGGAAAAGAATACCCTTGGAAATTCACTGAATAGTTACGATGTGGGTCAAACTTACTGTTACAGTCCACAATTATGAGGAAAAAAATTAAAATTTTCACTAGGGAATG
>NW_012133859.1:655701-656988 GCF_000956105.1 Propithecus coquereli | reverse complement strand
TAACACAAGGGTATGTATTTGTGTATCTAAACATATATAAATGTAGAAAAGGTACAGTAAAAATGCAATTTATCTCATGGGACCATCATATATGCAGTCTGTTGTTGAATGAAATAGTGTTGTGTCCCATGATTGTATTTAAAGTTATATATCTCCCTAGAATATGTTAAATAAGATGTGTTCTCTCCTCCAACCTTGACAAATACATTTTTGCAGCAATCAAGAAGACCAAGTGTAAATGTAGAATTCTTGGACTCTGTGGATTTTTCTCACTAGAACATGACAGCATGGGGGGACCACTCTCTTCCCACTCCCAGCTCTGTCCTCCAATGGGGGAAATTCATGTTTCTGTCTGTGGACACAGCAGTTTGTATGTTCATGTATAATCCACGTGATGCTGCAGCAAATCACCAATCCTTGACCACCCCTGCCCAGGCACAGAGTATATACATCTGAGGTGCAATCTATCCAAGAGAATGAATTTGGATAAGAGGCTGATCCAGCCCCTGAAAAGGGGATCAGAGCTTTTTTAATAGAGAATTCTGGGATCCCAGACAGTCTGAAATAGAGGGCGAATGTTTTCTATAAAGGTCCAGGTAATAAATAATTTAGGCTCTGTGGGCCTTACAGTCTCTGCTGTAACTCTTCAGCTCTGCTATTGCAGCAGGAAAGCAGCCACACACAATACATAAATGAATGGACATGACTGTTTTCCAATAAAACTTTATTTAAGAAAAAATTTTGTTTGTAAAAGCAACGGGCTTCAGACTGTGGAAGCAGCTCCTATGTAACCTCTCAAGAGCCTTAACAATGGAGAGGGCATAGCAGATCAAAGCCAGATAGACTTGGGAGTTCCCAGAAAATATCGTGAACTGACATATCTGGGTGGGGTGGGGCCCATGTGCCCCAGTTTGCCAGCCCTTGATTGAGAAGAAAGAGATGAAAGTGCAAAGGACAGGAAAACAGGTCTGCACTGATTTGTAATGAGAAAGAAAGAAAATGAAGAGGTGGACAAAAAGGGAGAACATGACACTTTTAACTATAAGTAAGGGTACAGGCTAGCATTGACTAAGGTAGAGAAATATCTGGTTATCTAAGCTAGACATGACTGACAGTGGCTTGGACCAGAGAACCACAGTGGAAGTTAGTGAAAATGGTCAGATTATGGATATAAGTTTGCAGGTAAAACTGACAGGATTTGCTGATAGAGTGCATGCGTGGGCAAGAGACAGAGAGAACTTACAGTCACTTTGTCCAGGGGGATTTCTTACCGTGGGGTCTATATTA
>NW_012133859.1:651392-653946 GCF_000956105.1 Propithecus coquereli | reverse complement strand
CTCTTCACTATTGGGAAATTACTGTGCTTCTAACCTCCTGAGAAAATCCCAAAACCATCTCAGGAGCACTCTGTTGATTGGACTCCCTGCCACTAAAAACAGGGTTCTCTGCTCAGCCTTCCTCCCTGCTTTGCAATCTTGTCTTCAGATAGAAGCCTATTCCTGGCCAAGGCTAATCCCCTGATAATTGGCGTCCCGTGGTTTCCTGGAGAGCTCTTACAATCAACCCGCTCTGAAGTTGTTCACAGTCGTTCTCTCTGAAGACTTTTGCTCTTCATTGAATAACCATATTAATAAAATCCCTGTCTTGAGATAACCAGAGGTAAACATCCCTCTGTTTACCTCTGGTTATCTCCCTATATCTTTACTTCATAGTCACTTTTTATAAAAACAAACAAAAAAGACAAACCGTTTTATACCCTGTATCTACTTGTCATGTACCATTCATTACACTCCTAAGACCATCCACTGTCCCCCACCGTCCACTAAATCACTTTCTTTCTAAAGTCACAATGGTCTCCAAATAACATGCAACAGAGCTTTTGCAAACCATTTCTTTACTTGATATTTTTGACCAGATTTGACACTCATTTCACCTCTCTTTAAAACTTTCCTTCTTTTTGGCTGAGGTTCCTCATTTGGCTTCCATGAGCCCTGGTGGAAGGGGTAGCTCCTCGTTACTGCTGGGAGGGTTAGGAGCTCTGGTCCCCACATGGTCCCCTCTGACACCACAGTGGATGGGCCCTCATTACTGCTGTGTGATGGTGAAAATCCTGACTCCTGATGCCTGACACCACTCCTGCAGGGAGGGGAGGTGACTCCTGACTGCCAGGTGAGGGTAGAAGACCAGGTGACCTGGGACACTGCAGGAGCTGGGGCAGTGGCTGGCTGGATGAGTGTCCCTGGGCTGTTTCACTTTAACTTTGTATTTCTGCTACCTACATCCTTGCTCGGACTAGTCACTCCATTGGTATGAGTTGAAGGAAAAAATAAATTAAGGTATAAATCTCTGTGTTAGTTTTCAACCACTGCCATAACAAATACTGCAAACATAGTGACGTAAAAGCAACACAAATGTATGATCTCCCAGTTCTGCACTTCAGAAGTCCAGATATAGCATGGCTCAGCTTGGTCTTCTCTTTAGAGTCAAAAAAGGGCAAAATCTAGGTTTTCCCCGGGGCGGCAATCCTTTCTGGAGGCTTTGGGGAAGAATCAAGTGCTAAGCTCATTCAGGTTGTTTGACTGAATTCAGTGCCTTGCAGTTATAGGACCGAGGTTCCCATTTTCTTATTGTCTGTCAGCCAGGTGCCAGTCCTTGCTCCTAGAGGCAGCCAGAGTCATTTTTGTGTCTTCTATGCAGGCTGCCTTCAGCAATGGCAGGTCATGTCTTCTCATTCTTCAAATCTCTTTAACTTCCCCTTCTGCTGCATTTCTCAGATGGTCTCTTCTACCTTCTTCTTCTGCAAGTGTGATTACATCGGGCAAACCTGATTCAGAACCTTAATTATATGTAAGAAGTCTTGCGAATGGCATTATAGATAACATAAACGAGTGGAGCAGTAAACTCTCAAAATGTTCTATGGAAAAAAAAAATTAGTGGAAGTTAAGTTGAGGAAATACTATCCACTTATCCACTCCTTGAAGATGCACAAAGTGCTTAATATATGTGTTAGTTGGGGTGATTGAAGCTATCTGCTATGACAGACATTCTTAGTGGTTTAACACAAGTGAGGCTTCACTGAGTTTATAATGTGATCAGATATTTGGAGAGTGGCCTTCCCTGTGGTGATTTAAGGTGTGGCTCTTTCTTTTTTCTGATTTCATTTTTGGCATCTTCCTTGGAGTTCTGTAAGGGATGTTCTGCATTCAGCTTCCCAAGAAATGAAGAGCGTAAAGAAATCGAGGTGGGATATTTGATGGTCGGGCCTAAAAATGTCATACATCGCTCTGCCCAGATTCTATGAAATAGAACCAGTCACATGGCCCCAACCTTAAAAATAAGGCAGCTGGAAAATGCAGTAATCCTATTTCTAGGAATAGAAATTATAATTGGTCAGCACTTACCCAGGCTCTGGTACAGAACTCTAAAAACTCAGAGAAATCTTGGAAAAAACAAAAATCTGTTTAACTTTGTCTGGCTTCATGCTTTCCAAACTCATATGATTATGAATTTTTAATTTTTAAAATGATACCTACTTCTAATTCTCATAACTGGTATCATGAGGAATATATTATAGGAAATTTGTTTTAGGCATCTCTCTTAGCAACTTTGGGAGATACTGCTAGGTCGGTGTGTTTTATTTATTTATTTATTTTCAGTAGCCAATTTTTTTTTTTTAATTTCAGCATATTATGGGGGTACAGATGTTTAGGTTACGTCTGTTGCCCTTGCCCTCTCTCCCCTGCCCCCAAGTCCAAGCTTCAAGCGTGTCCATCCCCGGATGGTGCAAATCACACTCTTTGTGTATGCATATACTCATCCCCTCCTCCCCTCTCCCCTCCCCCCTGCCCTATATCCAATAAACGTTATTCTTATATGTGCACTTATGTGTTG
>NW_012133859.1:649734-651342 GCF_000956105.1 Propithecus coquereli | reverse complement strand
AGTTATGAAGGCGGAGAGTCTGAAATCAATGTATTGGTAGAATTATCCTCTCTTGGAAGGCTCCTGGGGAGGACCTTTCCTTGCTTTTTCTGTCTTCTGGTGGTTTCTAGCAATAGGCTTATAGTTGCATCAATCCAATCTCTGCCTCCATCATCATATGGCATTTCTCATGTGTGCCTGTGTCTGTGTCTCTTCTCTTCTTATGACCCAATCGTATTGGGTTTAGGATGTCCATCCTTCCCCCATTCCAGAATGATTTCATTTTAACTCTATTGCATCTGCAATGACCATATTTACAAATATGGTCACATTTACGGGTACCCAGGATTAGGACTTGAACATACCTTTTTTGGGGGACAAAATTCAATTCAATTCATAATATAGTCCATAACTGGACTGAAGTGACTCATGAAGTTTCCAAAATTTGTGTGTCTATACGTGAGTTCATATTTCAGGGGTGGAGCCCAACATTTTCGTTAGAATGTGTCCGGACTTCAGCGAATCAAACATCTAATTTAATTCCCCCTTTTAAATAAGTCTGAGCTCTGAAGCTCTGGACTAAATTGTGGTAGACCCACAGCAAGGATCATTTGACTTTTCTGGAGTCATCCAATGACTCCTGTTTTGGTTGGTGATGTGGACAGAATATTAATAATAACACAAAGAAATGCTCTATTACCTCATGAGATAACATGTTTCCAGCCTGCATCTAATTGTTCTTTATGTGACTTCTCTTCAGGGGTAAGTTCAATTATAACCCATGGTAACGAACAGTGCGATTTTACAGAACTTGGTATGGTGTGGGGTACACTTAGTCGTGCTGACATATATAGTGTGGAAATGTATGTAGAATTGATGCCAAGCTCAGTGCAGCCAGAGGACAATAGGAGAAGACATCCCTGTACAGGTGACATCAGGATCCAAATAGCAGGAGAGAGAGAAAAGAGATTGTTCAATTAAGTGTAATTGGCTTTAAAAATACACTCCCATTTTTTTTTCTTTTTTGGTCAAGGGTTCTTCTAACAGGCTTCTGCTCTCTGCATATGTTCAGTCACATTTTTATTCATTTGGGTCTCTCCCAGGCTTGCTAATAAGACTGGCTGTTGTGATGGTAACACACCCCCTTCCCGCTTCACTGTCTGTGAACCCCTGAGTGTTGGTTCTGGCTCTCAGACACTTGCAACACAGGCTGTGCGTCTCAGGCTCCTCAGAATAAGAGTGGACCCTGTTCTTTAGGATGGAAAAACATACCTCACTGGGTTTGTTACAAATAAGAAAGAAAATAAAAACAGGGGCATAAAAAGGGACATATGCCACTTGTTGCCAATAGGTAATGATACAGCCTAAGTAGAGAAATGTTATTATTCAGTGATTTTCCTTTCCTGATTGTGTAGTTGAAAATAAGGTTTTTTTTCCTCCTCTTCCCAAATAAATTGTAGAAATTGGCTGAAAATATCTAGGAGATGGCAGAGCTATAATTCACTTTTTAGAACCACTAGCAAAGCATTGCAATTTTACTAATGTTCCTTTTTATTACAAAGGAAGAACAGGAACTATTTTTAAAAATAATGCTAAGCTCCAAAGAAACAGCTATTTAAAACATTGTTA
>NW_012133859.1:636679-640233 GCF_000956105.1 Propithecus coquereli | reverse complement strand
ATAACAGTCAGAGCAAATATCAGACAAAGCAAACTGAGTGGTATGTGTGGTGCAATAAAAGAAAAAACTACTGGAGGAGAAAAAAACACAAAACGGATTTTGCAGGTCTAAAATGTGGAGCTACTGAGAGACAGCGCTAGTGACCTAAACTATGAAAAGAAAAATGATATTTTTCAGCTATGGTTTCTGAGATTTAACCCTTCATTATGAGTTAGTTATTTAAATGGCAGGTGGTTCTTTTATATTTTATGTTTCTATAGATCAGTTGATATTTTTCTTACATTCTGATGTTAAGTTTTATGAACCAGTTCATGTCAAGGGGAAGAGTGAGTTTCTAAAATTTATGCATCAACTAAATTGTGGATTTTTGGGGGGTACATAATGTAATATAAAATTAATTTTTCATTAATATTAGTAGTGTTGGGGCTCAGAAAACAATACCCCAAAATATGGTGCTTTGACATGCTGAACTGAAGCAACATCTTCAAGGTCTCTCTGATCTTCCCCTCTCCTGTCTTTCAACCCTTTTTCTCTCCCAAAGCACAAGATGAGGCTGTTTACCGAAGTTTCCTTATCTACCTAGAAACCAGACCTCCAAAGAGGAACAATGGTCTTTCAATCCCCTTTCTGAAATGTCATTATCCAGAGAAGATTAAAACTCATATCACAGAGGAAGAGACTGAAAATGAAACACCACACCTACAGCCCAGATGAACTTTGTCACAAGCTATTGTGTGTTCTCCCGTCCCATTCCATTCCCAAAGAGAATCACTTATTAGCTGTTGTCTCAGCATTGGGCCCATTCATTCCCCCTAAAAATTATTTGCTACCCCTCAAAACTTCCACATTTCCCCCATATCCGCTTCCTTTAAGAAGAAGGATATATAAACACCTGGACCTCATTGCGTTATTGGGTAATCATTCTTCTCCAATTTTCCATGCTTATGCACGTTAAATCAATTTGTATGCCCTTTTTTCCTATTAACGTATCTATTGTCAGTTCATTTTCAGTAGACCTTCAGAGGGCGGGGGGATGCCTTCTCTTCACCCCTACAGTAGAAATAGATTGTATTCAAGAGCTCATTTATTTCACTATTTTCTCCACCCCAGCTGCTTTAACTAATTTTACTTTTCTGCTGCTATCCCTTCAACTCTTTATACGGTATCACTGTGGCTAGTTCTCTACATACAGATGGAAGAGTTGGTATAATATTACATCTCACTGTTTGCATAGCACTTTTCTCAACGAACTCTAGAAATTTGGGTCCTTATTATGGAAAACTGGGATTTTGTTTCAGGGGATTCCTGGATTATAAATGCTCATGGACACATTGTTATCTAAGGATTATTCAACACTAAAATCCTATAATTCCATGATTTTTAAGTTACTTAATTCTTCAGAATTATTGTTTCCCACTGGTAAAAAAGGAGGAAATGCATTTTTATTTTAAACTTTTCTAATAAGATTAGTTTTCCTGGAGGTGGTGGTAGTTTTTGAATTTCTACATAACAAATGTATGCATTTCATTTAGGAGAGCAGTAGAGACTAATGGCATTTTGTCCATGAGATTGACTAAGATTAAGTTTCAGAGGAGATCTTCCTTTCTGCTTCAGAGACAAGGATTATTCCCCTCCACGACCCCTCTGCTCTTCTCTTCCAAATAGCCTTGCCTCAAGAGATTGCAGAAATTTACAACCCAAAGGGACCAATGTTTCAAGGTTAATGCAGTCAATCCTGCCATTCTTGAAAAATTATTCATCTCTCTACACGGAACAGTTAGTGCTGGTCAGATGTCAAACATTCCTGTGGCCATAAAGCCTGCTTATTTTTTATTCCTTCTCTTCTTTTCACATGAGAATAGGATTCTTTCTAGAGGCCATTTGTCATTGCTGGCTCAGAAATACAATAAAAACTATAAAATATATAAGGATGCTGCTGGAAACCAGTTGCCAGGTCTCAGACGTAAAATATCCCTGTAAGGGACTCTGTCACCAGGTGACAGTCTGGATCTTCACAGACAGGCTGTTCTTTCTGTGAATTACACACTGATCAGTCCTTTGGAAGCTGCTTCTGTTGGAGCTTGTGGAGTCAATGTGGCCCCATGTCAGGGTGCACTCCGCAGTTCCGTGGTGGGTGGGAAGCCAGGGAAAGCTTTCCAAGAAATTCTTCACACTGCTGGTTTTTTTTTAGTGTGTGAATAAATTTTCCATATAGCAGGCCTCTCCCCTGATTTTTTTCTCCCCTTAATGGTCACGGTAATTAATAATGTTTGCATTTCTACTGTGCTTTCCAAGCACTTTCATTATCTGCTGTGTTGCTTGATCCTTTGGATTTTTTTTTATTTTTTTGAGACTGAGTCTTGCTTCGTTGCCCCAGGTAGAGTGCAGTGGCATCATCGTAGCTCACGGCAACCTCAATATCTGGGGCTTAAGCTTGCTTGATCCTCTGAAGCAGCAAGGCTCCTGTTAATATATCTCATTTCAGATGAATTTACTGAGGACCAGAGGTATTTAGTAATTTTCCAATTTCATACTGAGCAGTAAGAGAACCCAAGCCTCTGGACTCTACTACAGAGATTACTGTTTACACATTGAACTCACTAGGTTTGGGATTAGAAATTTCCTTCACAGTAGTTGCAAGACTTTGGGCAAGCTGCCTAAGGGAACTAAGTCAGTGTCCTCAAAAGTATGCTGCCCGCTGCCAGATAAAGAAGGCTGGAAAGGGGGCAAGGTAGAAGAGAGGGTTCTTTTCATATGCTTAGAAGGGGCTGAATAGAATTAAAGTTCTCAAGGGAGTCCTTCAGCCTTTTCCTCAAACCCAGGTCACCTTCTCACACATGATTTTAGCTCATTATATATAGCAGGCCACTAATTTACTGCACTTGTTTATTTTCCCTGAGCCATTTTCCTGGTCATCTATATCAGCTCAGAAGAGAGGATGTGCACCTACTCCCTCCCTAACTGCTGTAGGCTGGCTCAAGGGTGGCCTCTTCTCTGGAAAACTGCCCTCAGCTGACAGAAGTCACCTTGACCAGGAAGCTGTGCCCTTGCAGCTCTGAGCCAGCCATCAACTGACGTGGGAACACAGAGGGAGGCCCGCTGGCTTCAAGGTGTGATTATTTTGTGTTATGATTTGTGCTCCAGATTCTTTCTATGGAATCAAATTGGGTTTTGTCTCCAGCTGAGACCACAGTGTGGCTGAACTTCCACCCTTCTCTCTTTTCCTTCCCTTCTTCACTACTATCCACTTCATAAATCCTGTGGGTTTGAGTCTCTGCCTTAGGCCCTCACAGGGACTCCAACCTTTGACAGCTTTGTCCACTTTTGATATGGAGATGTAGGAATTTCTCTCACAGTTCTCTTTGGGAGCTTTCAAACCTTGATTTTCCTCCTGATTCGGCCTCTTTGCTTTTTTTTTAAATATCTCCAGTGAGAACATGTCCTTTTAGCCTGTAGCCCTGAAAAACCCTAGAACCTGCCTCAGAGTGTTACATGTGGGGTGGGGGAGGGACATGGACTCCTAGCCTGCTTTGCACCCACACCCGCTTCCAGAC
>NW_012133859.1:635048-636359 GCF_000956105.1 Propithecus coquereli | reverse complement strand
GGTATTGAATTCTCTTAAAGTAAAAAATTGACATTTAGTTATTGGACAAGAGTTGTTTCTAGCTACTTTTTAAATTTTTAGGCATATTGTTAAAACCAACCACTATGATAAAAGCAGACAAAAAGACACAATTGTTTGGAGAATGAAATTTGGTTTAGTCTCCAGCTGAAGGCAGGGTAATAAATGATTCTTGTTAGTTGTAGACTCCTAGAGCAAGTTCCCAACCTGCTGAGAGGTCTTGTACCAATTAACATTTAGCCCAAGTTTAAAGATAATGGCAAGGTACAAGTTTCCTAGGCTCTGCCAGATGGCCCACTTACTGCTAGCCCAGTACTTTATACACAATAGAAAGTTTATTAGGTAAACATGGATTCCTCCTGAATAGCAGATTCCTTATTCCATCTGTGTTTGTCACTTTGATAAAATGAACTAATACAGAGGGTAATGATGTTTACTCTGGAGGGATTTAGTGGCTTAGGTATCAAGGTAACATCCTTATTTCTATCGTAAATCTAACTCTAGAAATAATTAAGGGAGGAACTATACTTGATTAAGTGGTAAATACCTCTGGGTTTTCCCCCGTACCCATAGCTGTTGCCACTCAAAATGTGGTCTCTGGACCAGGATCCATCAGCATCACCCAAGAACTTACTAGAAATGCAGAATTTCAGGCCACACATTAGATCATTCAAATTAAAATCTGCAATTTAACAAGTTTACCAAGTGATAGAATACAAGGGAAGACAGAGAATTCACTATAGGTACACACACACACACACACACACACACACACACATACATACACACACACATACACACATGAATTTTGAAAACATAACACCTGAGCTATGCCAAATCCACTGCAATTTGGGGTAAGAAACGAGACAGCTCAGAGATGTATAGGTTCTACATCTCCTTGCAGATTTCACCTACCACTCACATTAAATGCCAAGACATCAGGTAGTTCTCCAGAAGCTAGCACTGTGCTTTACCTCACAGGTCAGCAAAACCTCTAGGGGAAGTTTTCTGAGAGCTGGGGGCTTAGTAGTGAGGCTTGAGCACGCCGCAGGTCAGGGAACTCTCAGTCTCATTGCTTTTCTCTTTATTTTTTCTCTGGATAAACAGAGGATTTTGGTCTCTTGGGCTATCAATCCAACTCCCTCAACAAGCAACAAATTAAAAAAATAGTAGGAAGGGAAGGGCAGGAATGAAGTGGATAACAGTCAGAGCAAATATCAGACAAAGCAAACTGAGTGGTATGTGTGGTGCAATAAAAGAAAAAACTACTGGAGGAGAAAAAAACACAAAACG
>NW_012133859.1:621174-631078 GCF_000956105.1 Propithecus coquereli | reverse complement strand
CCTTCACCAGCAACTGAATCTGCTTGGCACCTTGATCTTGGACTTCCCGGCCTCCAGAACTGTGTGTAATCATTGTATGTTGTTTAAGCCACCCAGTCTATGGTATTTATATGGAAACGCGAGATGACTCACATACCATCAACCCAGAAAAGTTCTCCACAAAGGTAGGAGAGAAAGAAAACAGTTTTATTATTGAATAATATTAAACCAGGATGTGATATGCATCATGGGCAATCTGTTAGAAAGATTGCAAAAACAGGAAAAAAAAATCCCCCTTCATATAAATAAGCAGATATAACCCATTACATATACGTGTTCTCAAGATAAACAATAGTAAATAGTCCTTATGTAGCAGATCCTGACAGCGTAACTTGTCACACGTAGCTCATCCTAAATTTACCCTGTAATTGAAGTGATCATCTATGTTAGTTAGTTGGCTTTATCCAGAGGAAAGATAAACTTTTCATACCCAACCAAAGAAACTGGAAGATGGGGACGCCATCTTCTTTTATGATGGCCTTTCCAAGAGATGGTGCCCAGGTCCTGGAGAACAACATTCCTGGATCTTAACACTAGAATGAAACCTATTTAGTTTTTAAAGTGATTTGCATATATTTCAGAGAGATAGAAAAAGAATTCACAATTACAAGTTTTCTAAAGTGATTGGCCTAAGAAAAAGGAGGAAGGAAGAGTCACTTCTCTATTTTCAACAGGGAAAATTAGGCTTCTTATTTCTAATTTGAATTTTCCCTTGTATCTGCTATGTTTCAAGAGGGTAGAAAAAATTCCCCTTCCTCATAGAAGACTTCATTTAAAGATGCCACCTGCTGACAAACTGTCCTGCTTGCCTTGGTTGGACCAGTCTGTCCCCTACCAGAAAACAGTCCTGGAGGGTCCTGGAGGGCTGAGGAGCCTGGAGATGGGCTATGTATTGACGGGCCTTCAATGTGGGGGATGTGGGGATTGGGAACAGGTAAGAAGGGGGGCTAACACTGGGTGAAGAATACCGGAAGAAATCTCTCCAGGCAAAGTAAAAGGGCATTTGAAAGGGACTCTGTTGTTCATTTCAGTCTAAATTTCTCTATGTTATAATGTATGACAAAAAATTATATGATAAATAATACTGTTGTTGCAATCTGATGGCAACTTACTGTACATGGTTGAGGGATATCTTGGGATCCGACTTACTCTCAGCAGCCACATAACGTAAGGCATTTCCAAAATATGGCCAATTGACATAACTGAGAGGGAACTATGCCCAAAAGTGCGCCAAAGATTAACCTGGCTACCCATGACCCCCTCTGCCTGGCAGTCTGTACTGCTCCCCAGGGAAGATGACTCAGACCTGGATAAGAATAACTCTTTATTCCAGTATTTTATAACAATAGTAACACCATATATTTTGCATGAAATGTTAGGTATTGCTGCTAGCATTATCTAATATATTCCTGACAACAGGCCTTTTTTAGACATAAAAACACCAAGACTCAGAAAGTTGAGCTCCTTGCTCAAGGTCATACGGTTACTGCAGAGTCAGGACAAAATCCAGGGCAAGTAGGCCCATTATAAGATGTGCCTGGTGGCTGTGACAGCGAGAATCTGGCCCAGCCCTGACTGAGAAGCTTGACAGGTGAATGCTGATGATATCTCAGACACCATCTACCCACAGGGCTTTGAGACCATGATCTATTAGTGGCTCCTAAAACTAATTGTACTGGGTCCCAAATCACCTGCATTAAAATAAATGATAAGGAATAGGGCATCTCAAAGTATCAACTCAAATCTCAGAGTAGCACCCCAAAATTAGTAATGCATATGTGAATTAGCTTGATATAGCCATCCCATAATGTATACACATATCAAAACACCATGTTGTACCCCCTAAATATATACAATTTTAATTTGTCAATTAAAAATATATAATTAATTTTTTTAAAAAATCAGAGTTTGGTGAGTGAAACTTTAATCCCAATTAAGTATGAACAAAATGAAATTGCCCAGGGAAGAGTTGAATTTGCAAGGCTTGAAAGGCGGCTGCGATCCCCACAACTTTTGCGTTTTACAGATGGAGAGACTGAGGTCCAGGGGGAACTGGGGGTGGCCTGGGGTCAGGAAGCTCATTATGGGTAAAGCCCTGAAGAGAACCCCAGGCACTTTTTGTTTTCCCACATGTGTGCATGCTTCCTTTTCTGTCCTCCTTTTCCATCCCTGCCTAATGCAGCACTGGGAGCTCGAAATCTCATCTCCTGTCAGTGTTGGACAGTGGCTTAATAGGGCTTAACGTCTCAGAACAGAAATGAATCCTGTTTGTTTTGAAAGGAAGGCTAAACCTAACAGGCAAGTCGATGTTGGACAAAGGTCTTGTGGGATCAGAGCAAAAATAAGGAGCTTGTTTGTGAAGCTTGTTGGGGGAGCTGGGAATTCGGAACTCCAGGTTATCCTGAGAATCCGCTGAAATTTCTTGCTCTATTGGGTTCTACATGCACGAGGAGGCAAAATACACCGGTGGAACTTACAAAACACCAGCTAACCTTTGCTGGAGAGCTCCAGCCTTTGCAAAGGGCACGCTAACCCTGTTGATTGCAAGGCCCACTATTACAGCGAAGGGCGGGGCAGAGGTGACCCAGCACTCTGTGGGAGGGCTGGGCAGGCCTGATGAATCACAGGTTTGAGTTCCCTAGCGTGGCATGCAAAGCCTTGGGACATGTCATTTAGCGATTCTGTGTCTTAGGTTCTCATCTGTAAAATGGAGATAAAAATCCTTCATTATCTTGCCAAGTTAGATGTAGGGATTAGTTAGGTGCAATATAAAGATGAGTAAGTGTTACACTTTTTTATAACTGTTAAAATAAGAAAACAAGGGGGAAAGCGTGACGAAAGAACAGGAAGCCCAATATTATTGCTCATTAAAATCAGTTCCTAAGCATCTAAATTACACAGCACATGATAGTTCCCCAAATCGTAAAAATCAAACTGGTATTCATAAATTTTATACATACGTGTAAAATGAATAAAAGAGTTCTTCCAGCTGAAAGAGCTCTCAGTGGCCAAAGTTGGAACAATTTGAGCAACAAAATGAAGTATTAGACTGTAACCCAAAGTATAAAATAAATACCCATGAGTCCATACTGACATACATAAATGATCAAATAGATGATTGAATAAACAAGTGGGAGGGAAGAGACAAATCTGTGCAGAATTCCAAATCTATTACACTTTGCCTTCAAGCAGGTAGAGCATGACGTCCCTCTCTCAGGTGTGCAGTACTCATAGTGACTTCCTTCCAAAGAACACAGTATTGGAAGGAAGAAAAAGAGTCATTTAATGGTGGAAAATCTAGTACTCACTTCCTCAGCCAGGTAATCAAGGTTAGCATCAGCAATGATAACTCACATCGACGGTATGTATTGTACCCTTGATATCATACGATGAGAACGGCACTTTACTTCTTTGATCTTCCTCCCAAAATCCATAAGCATGATCTAGTCATGAGGAAACCTCAGACAAACCCAAATTGAGGGACATTTTACAAAATACCCAACCAGTATTCCCCAAAACTGTCAAGGTCGACAAAAACAAGGAAAGTCTGAGAAACTGTCACAACTAAGAGTAGCCTAAGGAAACATGACAAGTAAATACAATGCGAAATCCCAGATCAGAAAAGGGACATTAGATACAAATTAAGAAAATCTGAATAAAGTATAGATTTTAGTTAATAATAATGGGTATTTGTTATTTGTGGCACAGGTACCATACTAATGTAAGACATTACTAATGGGGGAGAGTGGGTGAAGTATATGGGACCTCTCTGCACTATCCTTACACTTTTTCTCTAAATCTACAACTCTTCTGAAATTTCAGGTCAATTTCAGCACACATATATTGTGCCCATCAAGTGACACATATAGTCCCTTCAAAATATTGAGGGGCCACAGTGTGTAAACACATCCTAGTGAGGGGTAGGGAAGACACCGAATGCCACATGCTACAATTCGTAAATGCTGAGACCATAGAGAGAGGCTAATGGAATGAATGGGATTTGGCTATGTCAGAAAGTTCCCACCAACAATTTCTTTGCAGCATCTCTCTTCACCAACCAGGTGAGTGGTGGCGCTGTAAGGAGGAACCTGTGGGGGCACATTTGTTTTGAACATTTTGAATTGAGGTGCTCGTAGTATATTCAAGTGTGTGAAATCTAGTCTATGGGTCTTTCTATAGGCATGGACTTGGGCATCCTCAGACTTTAAATGGTAACTGAAGCCGCAGATGGTGTGGGAAGCATGCAATAGTTCTTTTGCTGAGAGAATAGTTTTAATCAGTGAGTCATAATGTAGTCTGCACAGAGAAACAGAATCCCAGGTGTGCCAAGGACTATTGGAACTGAAGCAAATCATGTTGACTTTCTGAGCCTCAATTTCTTAATCAACAAAATATGGGTATCAATATCTCTGGTCCTCTCTCCATTTTGGGCTGGATGGGGAGATCAGAGGGCATCATACATGTCCTTTGTAATCTGTAAAAGAGCTACAAAGATGTAAAATAGTCATTACTGGTAAGGTAGCTCTTTCAGCAGTATCTGGGTGATGGGCACACTTTTAACTCTGACTCAAGCATTACAAAAGTGATCCATGTAACCAAAAACATTTGTACCCCCATAATACTTAGAAATCAAAAATAAGTCAGCAACACCCCTCTCCCCGCCCCAAAGTAGTCATTGCTTAGTGTGGTTGAAGAAATTGACTTCAAAACAGACATCTCTAAGAACTTATCCGTCTTAAGTCTCTGGTTTAACTGAATGGCACTATTTTTTCTTGGAGATCCAAGTTCTAAACATCACAGTGATTTTCACAGTATTTGCGGAGATTTTTGAAAACCCTGTTTGTTGGCCCAAGATTAATTGTCCTTCCTAAATGGTTGACAAGATTGCATTTCTTCTCATCTATTAGTACCAGAGCTACATAGAAGCCATTTTTTGAAAATTTTCCTGTGCATTTATGTGTCTTATGACAAGTAGGTTTTCTGTTTGTAAAACTTACTATAAGCCCTTTGCTAGGAGTCCTTGTCTGCTTTATTGGCATGATAATGTAGGGCATGGAAATGGTGGAAAAATCAATCCAATTCTCACTGCAGAAGTCAAAATAATTTTCTCAGAAGGAGAGCTGAGAAGTCAACTAAGCCAAGGAATATTTTCAATTTGGGCAATAATCGAGGAAATAAAGAAGCATGGATTATGCTAGGGATTTGATTCCTCATGTTCACACTGCAGCTCAACACACAGGGCTGCACACTCTCTGTAACACAACCACACACGCTCTCCAGGTGTGAACTTAACTGTCTCCTGGTCGTGGATTTCCCTGCTATTAACCTTTTCAAAGTTTCCAGCATTGGCATTAAGTGCTCCTCTCTGAGGTTTCATTATGAGACGGCACGGTCTTTGACCTACTCATGCTAAGTATTTTCTTCCTTTTGCCTGAAGCCCATGGACTACCCTGACACCTAGCAAGTTCCAAAAAAGATTATGCAGAAAACAGAAGGTAAAGCTGTAATGAAAAGTGAGCTTTTTCCTCCTCCTTTGGAGCACACAGACAATATTCTTTCTCAATTAATAACCACCCACGGACTGGTTAGCCTTTTGACTGACTTTGGCAGCATCAAGCTCTCTCCCACGCCTATTTAGAGTAGCCCCTATGTGGGAATGATAATCTGCCTTTTGAAACTTCTTTTGATAAGCATTTAAAAAAAGCCCCGAATATTAGGAGAATGAAAGTGAACAAAATGGAATTAAATTGGAAGCTAGATGTTTTGTGATACAACATAGGGTTTTCAACGCAGGAAAGTATTGATCATGACATGTCTCTGGTAGGGAAGAAAGATTTATCAGTGTTATGGGAAGGAGGGAGCTGAGATCCTATTAGGCAATTTCTCAATTCACCTAAAGGAAGGGTGATGCAGCAGGAAGGAGTAATTTTGGTGCAAATTTTATCTAGTGAGTAGTAGAATTACACCCTAGTGTTTTATCACTCTTCATCATTTCCATCTTTTCCACTTTCAAATAATTTCAAATGACAGATAATTCTAAGCCATCATCTTGAGCAAAACAGTACCAACTTGTGTTTGAATCCCACACCTACCACTGAGGAGCTTTGTGATCTCAGGCCTGGGTGCTAATGTCTTTGAGGCAAATTATCTTCATTAAATGAGAATATTAATTTATATCTCATAGAGCTGTTGAAAAGACAAAATGTGAAATATCTGGGAGGAAGCTCCCTAGAAAGCAATACACGAACATGTGCACTGTTTTGACATTGTCCTTTGACTTTCAGACACGAGCAAACAATATTTGTAAATGCTCAAAGATGATATCATTAAAGCCAAGGCTAAATCAACTGTGATTTGAATGACCTGTGCGCATGAGGGTGGCCTTACGTGGAAGATGCTCAGGTTCGATGTCATTATGCAGATCCTGGGTAAGGGTGACACCAAGAGATGGTGAGCAGTACTCAGAAGCCCTGGGAGAAGGGATTCTGAATACTTGAGAGAGCTTAGCAACAGGGAGAGCATGAATGAGTAGGAGAATGAACGGGTGAGAGAATGTTGTCTGTAAAACAGCCGGAGCTGGTGCTGTTCACTGTAGCTCTCCCAGAACGATGCCAGGGAGGGTTGGCTGGAGAAATCTGCAAGGATTCAACTAGCACCTTCCTACTTCCAGTGAGTTGGTTTTAGCACCTTCTCACCTACCTCTTTTGGTTTGCATTGTGTTCCCCACTCTGCGGTGATGTTAAAGTTCTGACCCTCAGTTCTTATGTAGGTGACTTTATCTTGAAATAGATAATGTATTAAATACAATGCAGATAGATTATCTAGAATGCAGATAATTAAGAGACGAGGTCATTAGGGTGGGTCCTAATCCAGTGTGACTGGTGTCCTTACAAAAAGGGGAAATTTAGATATAGAGGCAGACATATGCAAAGGGAAGAGGATGTGAAGACACAGGGGGAATGTCACCTACACGCCGAGGAACACCCGAGGCTCCCAGAAGCTACATGAGAGGCATGGAATAGATTCTCTTTCACAGCCCTCAGAAGGAATCAACCCTGTCAACACCTTGATTTCAGACTTCTAGTTTCCAGAACTGTGAGATAGTAAATTTCTGTTGTTAAAAACACCAGTTTGTGGTAGCCCCAGGAAGCTAATACATCACCCTTTGCCTGAGAAGCAAACATTGCTGAATTATTTGTCTGCTTCTTCGTTGGCGATCTGCTTCCACTGGAATGTAAACTGCACAGGAGCAGAGACCTTGTCTGTCACCACCACGGCACCTAGAACAGTGCCTGGCAAGTAGTGGGTGCAACACAATCAATATTTGTTGAATGAATTGTTACTGTTGGGCCCAGCCCACTGAACAACAAATGTAGTCATCACTGAGTCCTGGTTCGACTGAATCAAGTGAAGCCCACATTGTTGATGTGTGATATTCTCTCGTCTTAATTATAATCACAGATTTGCTCTGGAAAATGAACTCCAATCAATAAATAAGACATCCCCCAATAATAGATATACTGTGCTCTGATCTGCAAAGTATATCTGTTAATTAGGATGGCCTTGCTGTTGTTCTCATATAATCAAAGTTGGATTATAAATATTTAAAACATAAATGGCATGCAAAATGAATACTAAGCACTTATATTTAGCTATTATATTACTTCTCTAGCAAGGAGGTAACTTACCCTTGGAAATCAACAATTTGTAAGATCCATCTAAATTATTCTGGTGAGGCTGTATATTAGTTTTCTACTGCTGCCATAAGAAACTTCAAAAAAAATTAGTGGCTTAAGACAATATGAATTTATTCTGCAGGTCAGAAGTCTGAAATGGTTTCATTGGGCTAAAAATCAAGGTGTCGTAAAGGCTGTGTTTCTTCTGGAGGCCCAAGAGGAGAACCTATTTTCTTGTTTTTTCCAGCTTTTAGAGGCCGTCTGCTCTTCTTCATGGCTCATGACCTGCTTTGTCTTCAAAGCCAGCAATGGCCCTTCAAGTTCTTCTCATGTTGTCATCTCTCTGGTTCTGAGATTTTTGCTGTCTTCTTACCCATTTAAGGGGAATTGTGATTATATTGGGCCCGCCTGGATAATCCAGTATAATCTCCTTATTTTAAGTTCAGATGACTAGCAAACTTAACATCCCTGTCATATGCCATAATCCACTCATAAATTCCAGAGATTAGGATGTGCACATCTTGGGGTAGGGCATTATCCTGTCTACTATAAAGTCATCGAAAACAGCTGGCATTGCTACCTTATTCTACCCACCATGGGTTCCATATGTTGGTGCTTTCAGCATACAATATTATCATTAGGTGTCAGAGGGCTATCTCATGCCCTGTGATGTCACGCTTCAACTGCTAATCTTGGGGTTGATTTATGAGATTGAAGCCAGATACAGATTTCGAAATAGGTCCAATAACAGCTTTTAACAAAAATCTGTTCTATAGGATATTAATAAAGACTATACAAAAAAAGGGTTTTATGATCAAATCACATTGGGAATGCAGATTAAGCAAAATTAATACTGCAGTTTATTTGCTGAAATACTTCTAAATGCCTTTATCAATATGCATTGTAGTTCTTCAGGAGGGATACCATGGCATGTAGGGTCTCCCAAATTTATTTGGCTACAGAAAGCTTAATACTGCAGAGCATTTTGTGGGACTAATGATCTGCAGAACATGCTGTGAGACATTCTGGTATAAAAGCATAGTAGGTACTAAAGAAAATTAGACGCCTCCCTGGGCTTGAGGATACATAGCAAATAGACTTCTAGACCTCTTGACATCTTATTACACTGGCACTTCCTGAAATAAGTGAATATTCATTTGTAGAATGCGAATAATTTTGCTATTTAGGAAACTTCATAGCATGAGATTGTAGGAGGCTGGCTTAATATCCCCTTAGTTCAGCATGTTCAAAACGGAATTTAATCATCTTCTCCCTCCTTCTCCCTAATCTATGGGGTTTTTAAAGAGATCATTATGTTAAAATGAAATCATTAGGGTGGTATCTAATGCAATTTGACTGATGTCCTTATAAGAAGAGGAGATTAGGACACAGGCGGATACAGCAGGAAGACCATGTGAAGACACAGGGAGAAGACAGCCATCTAGAAGCCAACGAGAGAGATCTCAGAAGAAACATCCTTGCTGACACCTTGATCTTGGACTTCCAGCTTTCAGAAAAAGTAAATTTCTCTTATTTAAGCCACCCAGTTTGTGATACTTCATCATGGTAGCCCTAGCAAAGTAATATGCCTACCTTATTAAACTCTTTATGTTTTGTCAAGTTACCATTGTTTATTTCCATTTTTCTTTCACCTATTCTAAGTTTTAGCATTTTTTCTTCTCTATATTTCTCAGACTCATCCCCCTAGTACTCTATTCCTACTCCTCCCATGCTTGCATAGGTGGTCCTTATCTCACCGGCCTTTTCCTCTGAGACTTGTCAGTAAACTAATCTGCAGCATCTCTCTCTCTACCCCACCTTCCTTCCCAGCAGAAGAGCTGGGTTTCCCTGCCTGGAGACAGAATTGCTCCCTCCTGCACAGCCCAGTAGGAATAGTTCACAGCCTGTCTGTTCTCACCTTAATCCCCACTCCAATCAGCCCACATGCCTCAGGTGGGGGTCGGTACACAGTGGGGTTTATTCCTGCTGACTTCCCTCTTCTCACACTGGTCTCTTTGCCCAGAACACTCTCTTTCCTCCTTTTTACCAATTCAGATCCTCACACCTTTTAAGACTTGGCTCCCACTTCCTTGCTTTGCCTAAATTTCCAATCCATGCTGGTGCATCTTGCTCTACCACAGCACTCATTGTGCTACCATGAAATGCTGCTTTTCTCCATGACAGCAAAT
>NW_012133859.1:607264-620234 GCF_000956105.1 Propithecus coquereli | reverse complement strand
ACAGAAGTTAAATGATGATTAAAAAACAGCATGGCAGGATTTAAACCTGAAGATTAAAGATGAAAAGTTTTGCCAAAGACTATCAGGTGAGATATCTGCTACCGTACATGAAAGATACAGCAGAGTAAACGATATATTTTAGAAAGTGCTTTTTCTGGGTAAGAATTTTGATTTTCACTTAGTAAACAGAATAATTAGTAAAGATTTAAGAAATGCACCCTGAAGTTTCTTGGTAGATAATATTTACTTGGCACAAAGTTCGGTAGAAATAAAAGCTTATCAGTGTAACCATGTATGATTTTAAAATTAGAAACTGTTATTTGATCTTACCCAATCAAACTGAATTGATAGCTTGTCTGGGTCCCAAAAGCTACTTAAGTTAATCACAATAAAATTTACTGGCATTAGATCTTGTGACTTGAGGGTGGCTTTATCTCCACCCACACAAGTCAGGAAGAAAGGGGGTCTACGCTTTGAGTGAACACCTAAATGGTTTAACTCAGTACCCAGAAACCTTGTTTATGTTCCTTTTAATATGTTTATAGTTCACTGATGTGCCTTGTGGAATCATGGGGTCATATGAAAGATGGTCCCTGAAACTCTGGGGTCACAAAGATTTGGGGTGAAAATCTGGCTCTTCACATTATAAATGGAGTAATGGTGGATAAACTTACCAAGTCTCTCAGAGCTCAAGTGACCTTCTTTACAGAATGAGAATAATTCCTCTTCCAAAGTCTATTGCGAAGATTTCCTGAGACAACTTAGCAAAGCAAGTTCTCAGTGCAGGCTGAGGATTATTACTATTGACATTGAAGGTATTTCCTTAGCATCTTGTAGAAAGGTTGGTATTACTGAGTAGGGTCCTACATGGAGATAGCTTGTAAAATGTCAAAGGCATTCCTAGTTGGGACCCTCTTTCCTTTCACTCTTTCCCTCATAAATCCTCCCTTTTCAGGAAGGCTATCAGCCAAATGCTGGGACCTAGGCCAACTGCTACACAGACCGCTTGGTGATAAGCCTGAGTTCCGGGAAATAGAGCATACACCCGCCCTGGGTGACAGATTTTTCTCTTAGATACCCAATGCAGCTGAAAGATGTGAGAAATAGTAGTCCAACTTGAAAAATAAAATAACTTGCATTATGAGAGGGACCAAGGGTATTATTTATTCCCTCTGGGAAGCTGGAATAAATTACACTACACAAATTGGCTTTTGAAGGCCCATCTTCTCCAGTGATAGGGTGTGGAGGGCAGTGTGAGCCCTTTCATTCTGGTCAATCTCTTCTCTGATTGGGATCCTGCAACGAAAATTCACAGAACCTATTTTTAGGATCAAGACAGAAATCCAGAAAATCAAAAATTGAGTCCGGAGCTTGCTGTTTTCATCTTATCCCTGTATGAATTTAAAAATATTTTTTTCCCTGAAAAACTCATGGTAATTTTATAACCATTTTATCATAGAATCACATTGAAGTATTGGTAGACTGGAATGTGAAACATTTTCAATCATTTTAATTTTTTATTAGTGCCATTACTTTATTTATTCATTAAGTTGACATTCCATTAATATTCACTGAACGTCTTCCCTATGTGGACTCTGTTCTAGGTGCAATGAAGACACACGTAATAAAAGCATTTCTTTTCCTTGTCTCTCACTCCTGTTCCATCTGCATCTCTTTTTCTGTATCTTTCTTCTCTCCCTGACCTCTGAGATGTTGGAAGATCCTATGGCCTGGTCCTCAGACCTCTTCTCCTCTTGATCTTTACTCATTTCTCGGTCAGGAGTTGGCATTTTTTTTCTGTAAATGGCCAGACAGCAAGTATTTTAGGCTTTTGCAGGGCACACAGTGTCTGCCACAAATAACTCAACTCTGCCATCATAGCACAAAAGTATCCATGGACACTACATTAATGAATGAACATGGCTGAGTTCCAACAAAACATTTTAATAAAAACAGCAAGGTGCCCTGATTTGGCTATAAGCCATAATTTGTGGACCCTGATCTAGGTAATCTCAATCTTAGGCTTTAATGCCCTTTAAATTCTAACGATCCATAAATCACTAGCTCCAGCTGTGTATATCTGACACATTTGCATATTTGACATCTCTAGTTGGATATTATTATAACAGGACTCTGAAACCCAGCATATCCAAGACAGAATTTCCGATCCCCTCCTCCCTTTGCAAACCTGATCCCTCCCCAGCATTCCTGACCTCAGTAAATGACATCTTTGTCCTATCCAGTTGCTCAGCCCTAAAACCTTGGGGTCTTCTTTGATTCCTGCTTTTACTGACCTCCCTTCATCCATTTATCAGCAATGCCTTTGGCTCTACCTTTAAAATACATCCTGAATCTCACTGCTTCTCACAGTTCCTGCTCCAGCCACTCTAATCCAGAATATAATCCCCTCTTGCCTGGACTCCTTCAATAGCTTCTTTAGAGTTCTCCTTCCTTCCACATGTAACCTAATCCCCACCAGGTAAAACACCTGCAAGGGCTTCCCATGCCCCTGGAGTAAAGCCTAGTATCTCTATCATGGACCTCAAAGCCCCATGTGGTCTTCTCCTGACCTCCTCTCTACCTGATTTTCTGCCATTCTTCTCCTCACTTCTTGCTCTCTGCCACACTGGCCTTCTTGCTGTGTCTTCAACCTGTGGAGCCTGCTCCTGTCTTAGCACCACTGCATTGCTTTTCCCTCTGCCTGGGAAGCTCCTTCCTTTAGGTAATCACATGTATCTCTCTGCCAGTTCCTCAGCAAGGTCTTCCCTAACCACCCACTGTGAATTAAATAATACCCTCCTCATTTTCTCCCTTCTTACTCTACTGTAGATTATTTCAGAGCCACAGTGTCCCTACCTGACACAGTATTGTATACATATTTATTTATTATTTGCCTCTTCTACTAGAATGCAAGCTTTGCAAGTCAGGAATGTTGTCATTTTGTTACTGTGGTGTCCTTCTTTCTAGAATAGTATGTGGCACACAGCTAGTATTCAGTATGTATCTGTTGACTGTCTGAATAAAGAAATGAATGAATGAGGAAAGAGAGATGTGCTTCTTTTTTTCATGAAGCTTATAGTCCAGTAGGATGATTCAGAGAAGTAAATAGTCAAAAAGGGTGGGAAGACAGTAAGAATGGGACAGGAGACTTTGGTGCTCCGTTCTGCCCCTATATTTTGGTTGCCAAAACAATCTTTTCAGAGAAAGTGGAATCTTAATGGGGACCTTAATGATGAGCAGAAGTTAACCACCTCACTCAACGCATGGACTTTCAGCGTGCTGGAGCTAAGAGAAGCCAGGGAAGCTGAGCCAACCAAGACATTGAATGTGATTTTTTTCATATTGCCCCTCTCTTACCTGAATTAATATCTCGTACCTGCATTTTTGCTAATTTTAAGCTAAGTAAATTGTTTACCTGACTCGTAATTCGTTGAGTCTGATCATTGGGTTGCAGTTATCCTGCTGAGATAAGCGCTATGAAATTGGTGACATCTGTAGTGGCCAGAACTTTCTGTTGGTAAAGTATTGGCACAGTCACACCTACCTGGGAAGGCCCTGACTCTGGGATTCAGATAACTCCCTTCATTCTCTGCCCTCACCTTAATGAGTCATTCTGTCCTGGAGAGAGTCAATTGTCTTGGATTGTCATGGCAACTTTTTAATGATGGAAAAAAAAAAAAGCTAAACTTTAAGAAAAATAAGATTAATAAGATTAAGCCATCATTCTTTTTCTCTGCTTTGCCAGAAATGCAATTTCATCGTACTTTCCACTTGCAAAATATATACCCCAAGATTTTCTTTCAATGTAAATGTGCCAGTGCTTTTAGCACGTCCACATTGTCATTTGAAGCTTTGTGAAACCAGCAGGAGTAGGAATTATCCCCATATTACTTGGGGCAAATTGTTTTCCTTTTTCCTGGTGATAGTATCCCTTGGCACCTGTTTTAAAACTCAAAAAGAATTAATTAATGATACACCTCACATTGACAAAATATTACATAATGGCATCTTAAGTAGAGCTGTAATCATAATAATGCATTTCCCACAATAGACAGTGGTACTTTTCAGTAATTTCAGGAACTGTTCAAGAAAGGTATTCACAGCCAGACCCGGCAAGCCCATGCTGTTCACATCATACCCGTAGTATGAGGACTCTAAATTACATCAAGCCATTATGCTTTACCTCTGACCTGCTAAAAGGATATGGAAAACACTTCATATTCTGTATCTCTCTTTCAGACAAGTGATGTCAACTCATGTGTCAGTGAAATGAATCCCAAACTAATCGTTAGAAAAAGAAAATTGGATTTGGAATTGGGAAAGGAGTGTAAATCTAATACGCTGAAACTAATAAAAAGAAACCGTTTTGAAAATAATGATTTTTCTAATAATTTCATATCTATCAATTTAAAAGTAGATTCCACAGATTTTAAATAACTCTTTTACCATCACCCTTTTCATTTATGGTCATTGTTATGGGCCAAATTGTGTCCCCTCAAAATTCACATGTTGAAGCCCAAACCTTCAATGTGACTGTATTTGGAGATAAGATCTTTGAAGAGGTAGTTAAGGTTAGATGAGACCATAAGGGTAGAGCCCTAACCTATGGAACTGGTGTCCGTGTAAGAAAAGGAAGAGACAGCAGAGAGTTCTCTTTTTCCACCATGAGAAGATACAGCAAGAAGGCAGCTGTCTGCAAGCCAGGAAGAGAGGCCACATTGGAAACCAACCATGCCTGGACTTGCATCCTCCAGAACTGTAGGAAAATGAATTTCTGGCATGTTTAAGCCACCTAGTCTGGGGTATTTTGTTGTGGCAGCCCAAGAAGACTAATATAATCATGTTGGGGATACCAAGCACATACAGAATATAAGTCTTACCCTCAAGGATCCTACATCATAGACTTAATATACTTACAATATTTCAAGACTATTATGTGTATTTGTTGAGCACTAAGATATGGCAGACTTTTTCTATACATCTTATTTCCAATCCAGATAATTAGAAGTGAAATTCCTGGATTGCTCTCTCCTGAATATTATGAGATACATCTGATTGGTGACACACAGGCCACAGACAAGATGACAAACTGTTTGGTTTTGCTGGGATTGAGAGGTTTCTGGGATGTGGGACTTATGGTGCTAAAACCAGGGATATCCTAGACACATTGGTACAAGCTGGACACTCTGACAAAGGCCTGTGCTCTCATTGTCACCGCCATTATGCAAGTGAGAGAGGCTGGACTTGCAATAGGGAATTTTTCAGTTAGCATCATGTCAGGGTTGAGCAATCATACCAGTAATTTTAACAGAGATAATTTAATACAAATTGCTAACTAGGTATAAGGAATTGTTGATTGGGACACTAAAAAAAGGAAAACCCCCCAAAAACCCCACAAATATATTGTAGAGTAGCAACTGCAGGTATCGCCCATAGGGCTTGCGAATAAAAGGAAGAGGCTGAAGTTATTAAAATTTAGATTCTTAGAGGAGAGGTGCCTCTGGGCTGGGCCCCAGACTCCTCAGAAGGAAGTGTTGACTGGCTGGTTGGTACTGGCTCTGTGGGGGATCAATGAGGCTGGTTGTGCAAGTGTTGGAAAAACTGCAAACTGGGACCAATTGCCACTACTAGAATGAAGTGCATTGCTTGAGTGATGCTGATAGGAACAGAGGTCAAACTGGAAGAACAGTGTTCCTTTTTGTTTCTCGAGACTTACAGTCTCTTTCCAGATCCCCTTTTGGAAGAATCCAACAGGGATCAACCAGGATAGCAGACTTTGGTTTATAGAATCCCAGTGAAGCATCACAGAGCAGAACATAGAAGGGGTGGTTTGTAATTGAGATACTAGCTTAGGAACTGGCCGGGGAGCGGGTAATGAAACACAGGAAAGGTGCTCAAAAGGTGCTGGACAGCAATAGATATGACAAACATCCACTACAAAGTGCTAATCTGTGATAAAGCCTGTCCAAGAGAGGAGGGCTGAGGCGCACTTAGCCATCAGTCTAAAAATGCTCTTTAAAGTGTAGCAGCTGGTTAGAAACTGAAGGAACACACACAACAGCAAGAAGTGTTAGCCAGAAACAAAAGAGGAGGCACAAATTTAAAAGCTTAGCATTATTGAGGATGTTATGTGTAGGATCAGGCAGCCTGTTATTTCAATAACCATTAAAAGGAACAAGGATGGAAGAAAGGAACTAGTTTTGTGCCAGGTGCCATGCTAACTTCTCATGAGTCATTTAATCATCAGGACAGTGGTATGATGGAGGTATGATTTGCCATTTTATAAAAGAGGAAACAAAATCATAAAGAAGTAAATTAACATGATATGGGTCCCATCATTAAGTCATTTTTGGAGTAAGAATTTGAATCCAGGTTTGTCTGGCTTAATCTATTGCAGTAATTGATGCTTATAACAGTGGTCTTGAAATAACAACAAGGCTTTGGCTCTGTAACTTTTCCTATTTCTCTCACCCCCACAGAGGGGAGGAATATTGGCAGGCAACAAGGGCAAAAAATGGAGCCATAATAGACATAAAAATCAGGAGGAGAAAGAAAAACTCCACTTCCAAGGAACAGAGGTGGTTCCTTGTTTGTTTCCCCGACCCCAGGTCCATGGATATGAGGTCCCTGACTGGAGGAATGAAATGACATGAATTTAACAGTCCAGGAAGAGGCAACTTCATTGGGAAAAATTATTTTTTTCGGGGGGAGTGTATATTGTCTTACATTTTGCTTTCATTTTAATTGTAAAGATCAGGTAGGGACCCAGTTTTGGGCTGAGTTTATCTCCCACAAAGGAGGCAGAAGCCAAAAAACTAAGAACAAATTAGAATGGGCTCTAAGGAGTTGGCTCTGGGCATCTGGTTCCACCCGAATCTCCAGGCTCAGTAAAAAATAAATTTTGAGTTCCTATATTGGCCAATCCAGTCCACTAGGTAAGTTTCTCAGTCCATTTTCTCTTATATAACAGAACATCACATACCGGGTAATCTATAAACAACAAAAGTTTATTTGGCTCACAGTTCTGCAGTCTGGGAAGTCCAAGAACATGGTGCCACACACTCTGCTCCACATCTGGTGAGGGTCTCCTTGCTGTGTCATAACATGGCAGAAGGACAAGAAAGGAAGTGCAAGAATGAGAGATTCTCTTCCTACAGGTCCCCCTTTTAGAGGCCTAACACTCACATATGCGGGCAGATCCCTCATGGCCTAATCACCTCTTAAAGGCCCCACTTCTTACTACTGTTACAATGGCAATTCAATCTCAGTGTGGCTTTTGGAGGACATTCAAATGGTAGCATTTCACCCCGGCCCCTCAAAACTCACGTTCTTCGCACATACAAAATGCATTAATTCTATCTCAATAGTCCCAAAAGTCTTAACTCATTCTGGCACCGACTCCAAAGTCCGAAGTCTTATCTAATCAGATATGGGTGAGATTCAATGTATGATTCATTCTGAGACAAATTTCCCTCCAGCTGTGAGCCCGTGAAATCAAAACAATGTTTCTACTTCCAAAATACAATGGTGGGATAGGCATAGAATAGACATTCCCACTCCAAAAGGGAGAAGTAGGCAAGAAAGAAGGGGTAATTGGTCCCATGTCCTAAGTCCAAAACTCAAAAGGGTGAACAATACTACATTTTGAAACTCCACAGTAATCTTCCATGACTCCAAGTCCCACATCCTGGGCATACTGGGTGGGGGTTGACCCCAAGGGCTCAGGGATCCCTGGTCCCATGGCCTTGGTGGGCTCAGTACACCCAGCAACTCTCATTTGTTGGAGTCTCTTGCCTGAAGCCCTCCCAAGCTTGTGTTGCAAGTTCTGGGGTCTCTGAGGTGGCCTCCCTCGCATAGCTTCACTAGGCATTGCACTAGAGGGGACTCTCTGTGGTAGCTCTGATTCTAGTCGGGGCTCTCTGCAGTGGCTCTGCTGCTGCCACAAGTCTGTTTGTTGGCCCCCAGCCTGTCTGCAACATTCTTTGAAATCTAGATGGAGGCAGTCATACCCCCACAGCTCTTGCATTCTGTGTATTAGTAGAATTAGCAAAACACAGACACTACCATGTTTTACTACTTGTACCTTCCAAAGTGGTGGGTCAAGTTGCACCTGAGCCCACTTGAGCCATGGCTAGGGCAGCTGAGGAGCACAGCGCTGGAATGGGAAGAGCAGAGTCCTTTATTTTTTTTCGTAGGGTCTTGCTATGGTGCTCAGGCTGGTCTCAAACTCCTGGGCTCAAGTGATCCTCCTGCCTCAGCCTACCCTGAGTAGTTGAGATTACAAGCAAGTGCCACCATGAGAGGCTTAAGGAGTAGAGTCTTGAGGCAGCCTTGGTCAGTGAGTCCATGTAGGACACCCTGAGTTTTTCCCCTAAAACCACTCTGCCCTCCTAGAGCTCAGGGCCTGGGTTCGAAGGGGCGGCCTTGAAGATCTCTGAAATGCCTTTGAGATCTTTTTCCCGTTGTCTCGATGAATAGCACCTGGCTTTCTTCTATCACTACTGATCTCTTTAAAAAGAGATTTGCTCTCATAAACATGCCTTTTCACTTTGCAAATTTTCCAAATCTTTTTGTTCTGTTTCTCTTTTAATTATAAATTCTATCTTTTTTCAATGTGTACATAGGTAACTTTATTATAAATTTTCTTCATGTAAAGGAAGTATAGCACACATTTACAAATATTAATAAACTATACAATCCTCTTTATTATGAACTGATAATAGCCAACCACTTCTTTTTTATTATTTTTTAAGTTTTTTGTATTTTTTAATATATTTTTTTATTTCAGAATATTATGGGAGTATAAATGTTTTGGTTACATAAATTGCTTTAGTACTGTTTGAGTCACAGTTATAAGTGTGCCCATCACCCAGATAGTGTCCATTGTACCCATTAGGTGTGAATTTACCCATTCCCTCCTTCCTCTCCCACCTGCTGGATTTCCAGTGAATGCTATTTCCATATGTGAGCATAAGTATTGATTGATTAGTTCTAATTTAATGGTGAGTACATGTGGTGTTTGTTTTTCCATTCTTGTGATACTTTGTTTGGAAGAATGGTCTCCACTTCCATCCAGGTGAATACCAGAGGTATTAGTTCACCTTTTTTATGGCTGGGTAGTACTCCATGGTATACATTTACACATTTTCTTAATCCACACGTGCACTAATAGGCACCTGGGCTGTTTCCACTTCTTTGCAATTGTGAATTGTGCTGCCATAAACATTCAAGTGCAGGTGTCTTTTTTATAGAATGTCTCCTTTTCCTTTGGGTAAATATCCAGTAGTGAGATTGCTGGATCAAATTGTAGTTCTACTTTTAGTTCTTTGAGGTATCTCCATACTGCTTTCCATAGAGGTTGTACTAGTTTGCAGTCTCACCAACAGTGTATGAGTGTTCCTATCTCTCCACATCTATGCCAACATTTGTTGTTTTGGGACTTTTTGATGAATAATGACTTAAACCTAAGACATGAAACTATAAGAATTCTAGAAGAAAATGTTGGAAAAACTCTTATAGTCATTGGCCTAGGCAAAGAATTTATGAAGAAGACCCCAAATGCAATCACGGCAACAACAAAAATAAATAAATGGGACCTGATTAAATTAAAAAGCTTCTGCACATCCAAGGAAACAATCAATAGAGCGAATAGAAAACCTACAGAATGGAAGAAAATACTTACATGCTATATATCCAATAAAGGGCTGATAACCAGTATCTATAAAGAAGTCAAGCAAATCAGCAAGAAAAAGATCAAATAATCCCATTAAAAAGTGGGCAAAAGACATGAACAGAAACTTTTCAAAAGAAGATAGACTAATGGCCAATAAATATATAAAAAAATGTTCAACATCTCTAATCATCAAGGAAATGCAAATCGAAACCATAATGAGGTATCACTTAACTCCAGTGTGAATGGCTTTTATCAGAAAGTCCCAAAACAATACATTTTATCTTTAAGTCATTTTCTACCTCTCTCATCTCACTGTATGCAAATAAAAGTAGCCACTTAGCATCCTGGATGTTTTGCTGCTTAGATATTTCTTCCACCAGATATCCTAGTTCATCACTCTTAAGTTCTGCATTCCATGAAGCCTTCGGGTATGGACACAATTCAACCAAGTTCTTTGCAGATGTATAACTAGGTTAGCCTTTACTCCAGCTTCCAATACTTTGTTCCTCCCATCTATTGGACCTCATCAGGATGGCCTTTGCTGTCTACGTTTCTAGCAACATTGTGATTATGACCACTTAAGTAATCTCTAAGAAGATTTGGATTCTCTCTGTAGCTCTTCCCTCTTCTGAGCCCACCAGAATCATCCTTAATGTTCCATGAATGGCAATATAAGCTTTTTCTAGCCTGCTTCTCCAAACTCTTCCAGCCTCTGCCCATTACCTGGTGCCAAAGCTGTTTCCACATTTTCAGATATTTGTTATAACAACAACCCTGCTTCTCAGTACTAATTTTCTTAGTTGTGCTCTGCTGCTGTAACAGAATACCACGGACTGGGTAATTTATGAACAAGAGAAGTTTATTAGGCCTGTGATTCTAGAGGCTGAAAAGTCCAAGAACATGGGGCTGGCAACCACTCAGCACCTGCTTGGCATCTGCTTGCTGAGTCATGACATGGCGGGAGGGCAATTAAATGTGTGTGAGAGAAGACGAGAACCTACTCCCTCCACCCTGCTTTTTAAAGGCAGTAAGCCCACTCATGAGTGTGGGGTCCTCATGGTCTAATCATCTCTTAAAAGCCCCGTCTCATAATAGTGTTATGATGGCAATTACATTTTGACACGAGTTTTAGAGGGGACATTAAAGCCATAGCATCGGGTAACTTTCTCCAGAGTTAAGAGAGCCATTTTCCTGCAGTTCACAGGAGCCTGAGCGTGGTGGCAGATACCGAAGGGTGCTTGGATTCAGAATGGAAGAATTCACCATTATGCTTGCTGATTCCATTAAGAAAGCAGGAAAGGGTGAAACATTTTACAATTATCTCGCAACCATGTATTTGGGTTATTAAATAAGATTTAGCTAGATGAACAATTCATGAGAGATCATATGTAAGGCCACAAAACAAGTTTTAACAGCATTAAGAAGATGGAAATCATATCAAGTATCTTTTCCAACCACAATGGTATAAAACTAGAAATCTGTAATATAAGAAATTTCAGAAAACATATAAATATGTGGAAATTAACAACATGCTACCAAACAACCAATGAGTCAAAGAGGGGAAAAATGGAAATTAAAATATATCTTGTGATACATGAAAATGGAAACACAACATACTAAAACTTATAACTTAAAACTTATAAGTAGTTCTAAGAGGGAAGTTTATAGCAATAAATAGCTGCATCGAAAAAGAAGAAAGATACCAAGTAACCAACCTGACATTATACCCTCAAGAACCAGAAAAAGAAGAACAAACTAAATACAAAGTTAGTAGAAGGAAGGAAATAATAAATATCAGAGCAGAAATAAATGGAAACACAACATACTAAAACTTATAACTTAAAACTTATAAGTAGTTCTAAGAGGGAAGTCTATGGCAATAAATAGCTGCATCAAAAAAGAAGAAAGATAACAAGTAACCAATCTGACATTATACCCTCAAGAACCGGAAAAAGAAGAACAAACTAAATACAAAGTTAGTAGAAGGAAGGAAATAATAAATATCAGAGCAGAAATAAATGTAATAGAGACTAGAAAAATGACAGAAAGGATCAACAAAAGTAAAAGTTGGTTTTTTGAAGAAATAAACAAAATCAACAAAACTTTAGCTAGAGTGAAGAAAAAAAGATTCAAATAAAGATAAACTCAGAAATTAAAGAAGAAATATCACAACTGATATACAAATACAAAGGATCATAAGAGACTACTATAAATAGTTATATATCAACAAATTGAATAACCTAGAAGAAATGGATAAATTCCTAGACACATGTTACCTACCAACATTAAATCATAAAGAAATAGAACTCTGAACAGATCATTAATGAGTAAGGAGATTGAATTAGTAATGAAAAATCTTCTATCAAAGAAAAGCCCAGGACTTAATGGATTCACTGCTAACCTCTATCAACCATTTAAAAAACTATTATAATACCAATCTTTCTCAAATTCTTCCAAAAAATTGAAAAGGAGGTATTACTTCCAAACTCATTCTATGAGAACAGCCCTGATACCAAAACCAGACAAAAACAACAAAAAACAAAAATTAGAGGCCAACATCCCTCATGAATATAGATGCAAAAATACTTAACTAAATAGTAGCAAACCAAACTCAACAGCACATTAAAAAGATCATTTACCATAAAAAAGTAAGATTCATCCATAGGATACAAGGATAGTTCAACATATGCAAATCAATAAATGTGAGACACCACATTAACAGAATTAAGGATAAAAACCATACAATCATCTCACAGAGGCAGAAAAGGCACTCAGCAAAATTCAACGTCCATTCATGATAACAACTGTTAACAAATTAGCTATAGAAGGAATGTAGCTCAACACAATAAAGGCCATATACAGCAAGTCCATAGCTAACATCATATTCAACAGTAAAAAGTTGAAAGCTTTCTCTCTGAGATCAAGAACAAGACAAGGATGCCCACTCTTGCCACTTCTATTCGACATAATATTGGAAGTCCTAGCTGGAGCAATTATGCAAGAGAAAGAAATAAAAGTCAAACAGCCGGGCACAGAAAGACGAATACCTCATGATATCACTTATATATGGATTGTAAAAAAGTCTAACCCATCGAAGCAAAGAGTAAAATGGTAGTTACCAGAGGCTGGGGACAGGGGGATTGGGGAGATACTTGTCAAAGGATACAATATTTCCGTTAGGCAGAAGGAATAAGTTCAAGAGATCTGTTGTACATCATGGTGATTACAGTTAATAACAACATATTGTGTATTTGAAAATTTTTAACTAGTAGATTTTAAGTGTTCTCATCACAAAAT
>NW_012133859.1:585775-605065 GCF_000956105.1 Propithecus coquereli | reverse complement strand
CACTCTAAATCTGACAATTCTAGGGGAAGAATTCTAGATAAAGATGAAGAAATACAAATACATCAAAATTCAATTACATTGGGTAATTTGATCCTACAGAATTCAATGTGTTTTTTAAGTCTTGCAATTTTTAGAAACTTTACCATATGTTAAAAGCTTTATATTTATAGCTTAATTTGAAATAGGTAACATTTCAGAACTATTTGAGGTCTTTTTAATGGTTTTTTATGGACCTTGTCATGGACTGAATGTGTTTCCCCCAAATTCATATGTTGAAATCCTAAGCTCCAGTGTGGTGGTATTGGATGTGGGGCCTTTGGGAGGTAATTGGGTCATGAGGATGGAGCCTTCATGAATGGAATTAGTGCCCCTAAGAGACTCCAGAACTTGTTCTCACTCTCAGCCAATGAAATACAATGAAAAGATGGCCACATGCAAATGAAATTTGCCCTTGACTTGACTTTGAAATTCTCAGCCTCCAGAACCGTGAGAAATACGTGTGCATTGCTTAAGCCACTCGGTCTATGGCAATTGGTTATAGAAGCCTGAACTGACTAAGATAGACCTTAATTTGGATACTGGGGCAGCCTACATCCATTCCCGTTAGGCTTTCTGTAGGCTGTAACTGATCAAACTTTATTTGAAGAGTTATCTGTTGGTGTGATCACATGCAGCAGGCATAGTCTCTCCTGTGTTCATCATGCAGAATTACTCCCTTCCTCTAAGGCCACACCCCCTTTGATGGGCATTTTGATATGAATGTAATAATAAGTGCGTTGAATAGTCTGTTGCAGAGTACAACAGATAGTGACATTTTGATCAATTAAAAACACATGCATTATTTCTAAAAATTCCATTTTTTTGATGATGTTTATAAAAGACACGCATATTTATTGTAGGATGGAGAAATGCATAAAAATAAAATTCCCTGAGAAACTTTAGTCCTGAATGGTCACACCACTTCTAGATTCCCACTGTGTAAGTGTGTGTCACCCCTTCTAGGGATACGCACACACTCACACAAATTCACAGGCATACAAAAATAGGCTTGTAGTCCATACTGCATGTAACTTTTTAACTCATTCTTTATAATGTAAATATTTATCCATGTCATCAAATATTATTTTAAAACACAAATTTTAATGGATTACAAATATTCCTTCCTATAGATGTTACATCCTGTTTATGTTTGAGATTAGGCTGTCACACAAATGCAGGTTGTTTTTCTCTCTCTCTTTATAAGTAACACTGTGGTTAATACCTTTATTAATAAATAATTGTTTATATCTTTTCTTCATCACAATAAATGTTACAGATATTTTAGATGAGTATTGATAAATTACCTATTAAAAAGGATGTAGCAAGTAACATTCTGACCAGTGGCATGTAAATATCCACTTTCACATAACCTCAGTAATACTGAATATTATCATGAAAAATAATTGCTTATATGATGAGCTAAAAATGAGGCTGGCATTTAAAGTCCTTTGGTTTGTGCATAAGTTGAACTCTAAGAAATATCTTTATTGTCCACATGTATTTTTTCTTTTGTGCGTCAGCTTTTTCCACTTTGCCAATTTTCCTACTGGCATATTCAACTCTTTCTTCTACGTAGTAGCATTTTATGTATTAGGAATAATGACCCATTGTATGTTGTTTATGGTGCACCAATTTCCTTCTGGTTGTGCTTTTCAGATTTTGCTTTTGAAAGCTTTTGTTGTATAAACATTTTAAATTTTTATGTGATCAAACCCATCAATCTTTTACTTTATGTTCTCTTTTCTTTATTTCTACGCTTGGAAGTGCTTTCCTTACTGTGAGACAGATCTTTACCTGAAACAACACATTAAACATTGTTTTACAACGGCTGCTATATTTAGCGGCTCTTTTCTGGGAGGGTGTGCCTTGTGAACCAGGTGAGCTGAGTGCTGAGGAGCAGATACTGCCGGAAGACTCTCACTTCTGCTTAGGCTCTGAAGGCTTTTCCTCTTTCTAGCAACTCTAAGCAGCAAGACTGACGAGAGGAAGGAAGAACAAATCAGCAGACTTTGAATGATTGTTTTTGCCAGGTCTGAGAGGAGGCATAGCATCCGTCTAAATTGCAGCCTCCACCGTCAAGTCTGTTGGGCTGCATCCTTCTCAGGGAGGCTGGGTCTTTGCAGGCCCCTCTGCTTCCTCCCTATCTGGCGAGGCAAGGGAGGGGGACAAGGGAGGTTTGTGAGAGGGAAGAAGTCATTCTTCTGTGCCTCCTATCTGTCTTCATCTGCTCATCTTCCTCCCTGCTTTTTCTGAGCTGAAAATCAAAACACGTGCTTGGGTGTTTAATTCACAATTAAACACAGCACAAATGTGAGTTTTCATGTGGTTGAGGCACAGTCCCTCAAGAGTGAAATTTAAGAGATCAACTAAAAGGAGTGGCGTGGTCTGGGTGCACTAGAACCTGAGCCCCCAGGCAGACACTGTGGCGGGTCTTTTCACCCTGACCGGTCCCTGCAGGCATCATGAGACAAGTAAGCCTTGATCTTAGTAGTCATGATCGGAGCTCTTTGTGCTAGGGGAGTCATTCTCAGGAATTTCCACATAATCAGTAAAGAAAATGAGAACTGGAGAATAGAACAGTGTTAAAGAGTAAATAAGTCATCTTTAATTTCCTTTATATAGCTGAGGTCTTTGCAAATTATTTAGCTGCATTCTGCTCCACCGTGAGAGCAACTGAGGGCTTTTGATGTTGGAAGGAGACTGTGCTCTTGTTCAGATGTATTGCTTAAGGATATAGTTAGAGTCACATGAAGGGCATGGAAGGAGACAGGGTGAATGCCACCATCCACATCTATCAGAATCTGATATTAAACATAAAAGCGTTCTTCCCATATTTATATTGGACCATTTATTGGGTTCAACAGAGTAGAGATCTTTACTGAAATTGGCGGGTATGTTTGGAATGGCTTCATTCAAAACCCAGATTCCTTGGACAGTGATAAATTCTCCTTGGGAGCTTCTCCCTTGGCCTCTCAAGGCTAAGGTGGTCGTCCTTCATGGGAGCTGCGGGTGGAGAAACTTCTTCCAACAGCCGCTGGGCTCTTGTGTGAGTAGATGTAGCTGCCCCAGGGTGCATGGCAGAGGTGATTCATCACCTTATGTCTTAATGGTTCTCTTGACTTCAGATTTTAATCCCTCTTCTGACCAAACCCAGTGCTCTGGGTGATGGCAAGGACAGAAAGTCAAGTAGCGAAGTGATGCTGGGCACTGGAGAGGAGGCACATGCCTTTTGCTTTCCAGGAGTGTAACTGAAGAGTAGAAAGATAAGGCATGTAAATACATAATTTATTACATCTATTGATTTGACCTGAGGCAGTTGGAGAAGCTATAGGTCAGCAGAACCCAGAAACTCTCGAAGAACAGAAGCTCTTTAGCTCTTTTATGCATAATTTATATTCTTTCTCTTTAAGTCTTCATTCTTTTCTGCAGCTCAAAACCTCCATTGTCCTCTCTGACCTTTCTTCATGGTGAAGCTCACCAGACTCCTAGAACTCTGTCTCTAATTACTGTTTATTTAATTTACATGTGGATTGCTTATTATAATATCATTATCGTAAGGTAAAGGCCATATTACCAGGGTAACACGGAATGGAGTAAGCACACTCCAAACTAGTCCTAGACCTATAACCTTATTAGTGTCCCATTATTCTTGGCTCACCTTACTTGCTTTTGTGATCCCAGAAATGCAGACTATCTCCCAGTTCTGAATATTTTCTCTTGCTCCCTTCTCAGGCCTGGCTCATTTGTGCAGTTTCCCTTGCAATTGCTATTTTAAGTCCTTGGTGCCTTCCACACTCTACCACAGAATAGTAGACAATATTTCTCAGACTTTGCTGAGTATTAGAATCATCTGTCTTGATGGTATCCATTGCATCAGAATTCCTGGGGATGAGATCCAGGTTTCGGTGTTTTTTTTTTTTTTTTTTTGTAGCTCTCCAGGTGATTTAAACAGGTGGCCGGTTTGAGATCCTGTGCACGAGAGCCTTGCTACTCAAAGTGTGTGCCTCAGGCCAGCAGCAAGAACGTTACCTGGAGCTTATTTGAGATGCAGAATCTCAGGTTCCACCTTGTCATCCTGCAGAGTCCAGATCTGTATTTCAACCAGAAATTCATACGCACATTGAAGTTTGAGAAGATTAAAGATCCTCTTCAATCAATTACAATCAACAGTTTTGTTTTCCATTCTCATTAGCCAAAGATCACCAGGCATGTACCAGAGTCAAACACAGCTGGGTTGATTTCACTTGTTCCAATGTGGGAAGTGCTCATTGGAGGAACCATGGGGCCTCTATGTAAGAGGGAGTTGGGAGAAGCATATTGTAGGACTTGCGCTTCTGCTGTGTGATTTAAGAAAAGTGAACAAGAGCCCACTTTAATCCTCCTCACTCCAAGGGAAATATAACCAAGATCCAAGCACTGAATTGCCTCCCCCTCGCTTCCTGATAGCACCTAATTCAGCACTAGTCTCTGCTTTCCAAACTCTCCATGAAGGGAAAGGCACTTGGGCACACCCAGGGCAGCACTGTGGGTGGGTCAAGGAACCAAGAGCTTGGATGACTGCAAGCATCCAAGTTCATCATTTTTACAGAATGTAACTAATGGCAGCCACATCACACCGTTGACTTACATTAAGCCTGTGTCACATGTGTTACAGAGGGTTTTCTGTAGCAATAACTGAGACATTGAACACTTCCTTCCAGTCTTGTCCTGACTGTGAATGTCTGGGCTGAAAGGATACCTTGCCGACCAGAGCCAGCAGTGCTGACGGAGCTGGTGGCTTCACTATCTACACTACTCTAAGGAGATGACTTAACGGAGACTTGGGGAGAGGAGAAGGGGTCTTTAGGAAGAGAACGTTTTGGGGGGTAGTCAGAAAGCATTTGAGTTTGGGGATTTATTTCTCTTTCCTTGCCATTGAGGAAAAGGCCACTGGACATATCACCCCTAAAGACTGTGGTATTTCTGAACTTGGGGCCTGAGGTCCAATTTCACCTGGTGGTTGTTCAGTGTCAGTACCTGTAGACAAGCTCCACAGGCACCGGGGAAATCTTGTAGAAGATGGTAAAATGGCAAAGCTGGTTAGGAGAGGATCATGGCCATCTCCAGACTCCCAATGCCTACCTGTTTCCTGTGGGGACAAGATTGATGGGACAGGGCATCCTATGTTTCCATGGCAACATAAGTAGCCAAAGCAGACCTGGATCTCCAGGTCAGCCCCTCTGAGTCTCCCAAAGACAAAGGATTCCACGTGAAGACGTTGAGGTGGACCCCCTACCAGGGGTGAGGAGTTGACCTTACCGTACCAACCCTGTGGACCCTCAAGGTCAGGTTTTATAAGCAGTGCTCAGTTGGAGGCCTGGGGCCAAGTTGCCACCATCAAATATTTCACCAGCCAAGAGAGAGTCCTTGGCCCTTGGGTCCTTGCAGCTGGCCATCATCAGAGGCGTAGACGTGGTTTGGGCATGGAACTTCACCTCTGTCGCAGAGGCTGACTCTCTTCTTTCAGTAACAAAAGAAATTTAGACATAAGCCTGGAAGGAGAGGGGAAAAATGTTCAGAGTGAGAAGCTATTAATGATAAAGAAAGATACCTGCTTTCTAATCAGATGTGGGCAAAGACACACAGCTTTTCAATGTCTGTGGTTTGCACCTAGTACCATTGAGATTCAGTGTCAGATGTCACCATGTGTGATGCACAATGTCTGGACACCACTGCTTAATCGGCTGTCAGGCTAACTAACCATACAATCAAACATATGTTTCCTTGTAATGCCCACAAAACTACCTATGCAGTTTTTGTCAAAAAACTTGCTAAAATCAAGTCCCAGAATCCCAAGAAAAAGCTACATGGCTGGCATACTTGTTACTGACCCTGCTGGCTCCTAGGCACCCTCCTTGCCTTTGATAAGTGCTTATAAAACACTTAAAGGCTGTTTTATCAGTGATGATAATAACTACATTTACCGAGTTTTGCCATACCCTCGGCACTGTGGCTGAGCACTTTAGTTATCTCATTTTATTTACTGTCAGGCCTCTAGATGGGGACAGAGTCCCAAAAACTCTGGGTCAGTTTTTAGCCAGGCTTGGAGACTCAGAACCAGATGCTGGGCTATGGGAGCCAGTGCAAGTTGTGACCTGAGGGAAAATGTCCTAACTGTGACCACTATTTCCCTCATGCTTCACATTCTCAGGATCATGGAGAATCACCCTGTGTCTCTGCCTCCTTCTTGGTTTTTTTTTTTTTTTCCTATCTTTTTGGTTTCTTTCTCACTAGGATAAATTGCAATGGTAGAGACATGGTTTCATTTTCAAACATCTCCCATGAATCTTTCAGCTGTGTTTCCTGTTAGAGTCATTGCAATGGACCAATTTGCTTTCCTTTAATTTTAGAAATCTATTTTTACTAAAGTCTATTTAACATCTGATGATATTCACGGTTTCCTTTCTTTATCTTTCTTTTCCTCTTTTCTTCTTTAAACTAAAAATCACTTGTTTCTAGCCTCCAAATCACATGGATCCCCAAATTACAGACTTACAGAATATTTTAACCTTATTATTATACATGATTAGTGGTTCTAACTTCAAAAAGAGATTGTCTCTGCAAATGATATCCTGCAGAAGCTGAAAAGTTCCCCCAGGGCTTTAGACCGTGGAGTTTGAGAGCCTGGACTCTAAGACCCAGCTTGCTGGTTTAATGATCAGCTTCAGTTGTGCCAGCCATGTGACTCTGGGGGTGTCCCTTTACCCCTTTATGTCCAAGTTTCAGCACCTGAAAAACAGGAACAGAACATAGTATCAACCTCATAGGCTAGCAGAGTGGAGTAAATTAGTAAATCCATGCAAAGCATTTGAAACGGTGACTAGTGAAAGTCAGCACACCAACCACACATCCCATAAATGTGTGTATGTTGAGTGTACGCTAGGTCCCAGGCACCGTTGTAGGTACTAGTAAAAAATAAACAGATAGTGTTTTAGCTGGTGTTGACAACTTTTATGAAGAATGAAAAGTTAGGGAAAGAGTGTCAAAAAGGAAATGTATGAGTCAGGGTTCTCCAGAGAAACAGAACCAATAGGATGTGTGTGTACAGATACACCTTGCAGATGTTGTGGGTTTGGTACCAGGCCACTGCAATTAAGAGAATAGTGCAATAAAGCAAGTTGCATAAATTTTTTGGTTTCCTAGTGTATATAAAAGTTATGTTCGCACCGTACCGTAGTCTAAGTGTGCAATAGAATTATGTATAGAATGGGCATACCTTAATTAAAAAATACTTTATTGCTAGAATGCTAACGATCATCTGAGCCTTCAGCAAGTCATAATCTTTATGCTGATGAAGGATCTTGCCTCAGTGTTAATGGCTGCTGACTGGTCACAGTGGTGGTTGCTGTAGTTTGGGTGGCTGTGGCAATTTCTTAAAATAAGACAGCAATGAAGTTTGCCACATTGACTCTTCCTTTCGTGAAAGATTTCTCAGTAGCATGTGATGCTATTTGATAGCATTTACCCATAGTAGATCTTTCACAATTGAAGTCAATCCTCTCAAATCCTGCCATTGCTTTATCAACAAGTTTATGTAATATTCTAAGTTCTTTGTTGTCATTTCAACAATGTACATAGCATCTTCACCAGTATTTTCCATCTTAAGAAATCACTTTCTTTGCTTGTCCCTAAGAAGCAACTCCTCATCGTTCAAGTTTTACCATGGATTGCTGCAATTCACTCTTCAGACTCCACTTCTAATTCTAGTTCTCTTGCTATTTCTACCGTGTCTATAGTTGCTTCTTCTACTCAAGTCTTGAACCTCTCAAAGCCATCCGTAAGGATTATAATCAACTTCTTCTAAACTCCTGTTAATGTTGATATTTTGACCTCCTCCCACGAATCACAAATGTTCTTATTGGCATCTAAAATGGTGAATCCATTACCGGAGGTTTTCGATTTACTTTGTCTAGATCCATTGGAGAAATCACTGTCTATGGCAGCTATACATTCTTACAAAATGTTTTTCTTCAATAGTAATACTTAAAAGTCAAAATTATTCCTTGATGCATGGGCTACAGAATGGATGCTGTGTTAGCAATCATGAAAATGATACTTGTTTCCTTGTGTATCTCCATCAGAGCTCTTGAGTAACCAGCTGCATTATCCATGGGCAGGAATATTTTGAAAAGAATCTTTTTTTCTGAGCAGTAGCTGTCAACAGTGGGCTTAAAACACTCAGTAAAACAGGCTGTAAATAAACGTGGTATCAGCCAGGCTTTATTGTTTCATTCACAGAAGATATACAGAGTAGATTTAGCATACCTTTTAAAGTCCCTAGAATTTTTAAAATGGTAAATGAGCATTGGATTCACCTTAAAGTTACCAGCTGCATTAACCCCTAGCAAAAGAGTCAGCCTGTTTTTTGAAGCTTTAAAGCCAGACATTGACTTCTCCTCTTTAACTGTGAAAGTCCTAGATGGTAACTTCTTCCAATAAAAGACTGTTTTGTCTACATTGAAAATCTATTATTTAGTGTAGACACCTTCATCAACTATCTTAGGTAAATTTCCTGGGTGACTTGCTGCAGCTTCTAGATTAGCACTTGCTGCTTCACTTTGTACTTTTATGTTCTGGAGATGATATCTTTCCTTAAACCTTAAGAACCAACCTCTGCTAGCTTCAAACTTTTCATCTGCAGCTTCCTCACCTTTTTTAGCTTCCATAGAATTGAAAGGAGTTAGGGTCTTGCTCTGGATTAGGCTCTGGCTTAAGGGAATGTCGTGGCTGATTTGATCTTCTGCCCAGACCACTAAAACTTTCTATCAGCAGTAAGACTGTTTCATTGTCTTATTATGCATGTACTCACGGAAATAGCACTTTTAATTTCTTTCAAGAACTTTTCCTCTGTTAATTGTTTGGCAGGAGAAGTTTGACCTATCTCAGCTTTAGACGTGCCTTCCCCACTAAGCTTAATCATTTGTAGCTTTTGATTTAAAGTGAGAGACATGAGACTCTTTCACTTGAACACTTAGAGGTCATTATAGGAATATTAATTGGCCTAATTTCAATGTTATTGCACTTTGGGGAATAGGAAGGCCCGAAGAGAGAAGGAGAGATGGGAAACAGCCGGTCAGTATAGCAGTCAACGCACACACAACATTTATTGATTAAGGTCGCTATCTTATATGGACACCTCCTAAACCTCCTCAAGGATAATTATAATAATAACATCAAAGATCACTGATCACAGAACGGAAACAATCTGTAGGGTAGACCAAGTGGTCTGGAAACTCAGGCAGGACTTCTATATCGCAGTCTTGAGGTAAAATTCTTTCCCAGAGAGACCTCAGTTCTTGCTCTAAAGGCCTTCAACTGATTGAATAAGGCCCATCCAATTATCTTCACTTAAAGTCCACTGTAGATGTTAATCACATCTACAAGATACATTCCCAGCAACATCTAGACTAGTATCTGACCAGATAACTAGGCACCATAGCTTAGCCAGGCTTACACATAAAATTGACGATGCCAGAAAAGGTCTGTGCTGTCTTATTAGAGAGAGCCATGGGTGAGCCTCCGAGGAGGTTATATGTGAGCAGAGATCCAAAAAAAATTGAAGAGGGAACATACAGATAATAGGGAGCGACTAAGGAGGCCACTGAGCATTGTGCACTTACGTTAGTTCTGCCGTAGAAAGTTTATATTATCCTGGAATCCTGGCTCATTGTGTCTACTTTTTTAAGTGATAAACACAAAACCAAACTCAGGTGACATGTTAGATTTGTTAAAATTGGTCAGGAATCCTCATGAATGCACAGCACACACCTGACCGCGCACACATTCTCACATGCACACACACACTGTTCCTTTCCCTTCCTGAGATGGTCTTTTCTGTGGTCTTAAATAACCTTATGTGGTCTGAAAAGAGAGCTCTTGCTGTTCCTTTATTATTTGGCTCAAAACATACTGCAGATTTGAAATGTGTTTCCAGGGATAATGCTGAGCGTCGGGCAAGGTTTTTTCTTTGAGGGGTGTTAAATGAGAAAATGTTTAACTTCTATAGGATTTTTGCTGCCAGGACACTAAGAATTCTTTCTAGTAGAGCTTTCTTTTATGTATATTCAGTTTGGTTTGCCTGTAAGGTGTTGTGTCTCTTGAGTCTGAGGGACAATTTTTACCCTGGGAAATTCAAAAAGAGTGGTAAACGACAGTCCGCAGTCGAGCCTTGTCTGGCGTGTAAATGTTCACATTATTCTAACGAAAATGACATTTATGATTGCAGCCTTCTGTGAACTTTCAAAAGCCAGCTGTAATAAAATTGCTGCCTGGATTTTTGATAGCATCTTTAACTTTGAATTGTGTAACAATATACCAAGGCCAAAGAGAAACTAAAGCAAAGTTTTCTTTTCCTTCTGAAAACTAAACTTTGATATTAATGTTTTATGTGCACACTGAGTTAAAATATGTATAATTCTAAGAAACTGAACAAGATTTGAAAAAAATGAAAGATAGATTATGTCATGGGAATTTTTTTATTTGATTGAGGTTTGCAGCCTAATTTTGCTCTTCCAAGGAGATTGAGATGATGCCCACTGGAGTTTACCTAAGCAAATTCTGACGTTTTTTGAAATTACCCCTTCAAAAGGATAGGATCAACATCTTCTGTCTTGGTTATCTGGAAGCTGGTATTTCCTCCAGGTCAATAGGATATGCTGAGGTTTTAAAGCAGGGGCTCCTCCGATGTTATTGAATTGGGGCGACCATCCACATAGCTTCCATATTTGTTAACTTTCCCCAGACATGTCTATAGTAGCATCTGTCCATCAAATTGTAAGCACTTGTTAATATCGAACATTAGTTGATTAGTTGCTTTTAGATTGTTTTAAGATTAAAACCAAATTCACCTTTGTCTTCGCTGTTTTGTCAGTTTGATGCTGGCTATCAGAGTGGCCTTTCATTTTTCAGTGAGATGGATTGATCCTTCTCCAAGCCTTGGCATTAGATTTGATCCCATCAATTACACTCTCCATGAAGTTCCCGGTTGCTTTGTAATTGTCCAAGCAGGCTGCCAGCAGCTCACAAGTCCTCCTCAAAGGGCCAGGCACAGAATTAACAACTCCAAAGGTCTTGGGCACCCGAGATGCTTGCCATTCTGTAAAATAAAATGTTTTTTGGATATTATTTCTCATTAATTCTCATGGGAGCACCAAAATGATTTTCCCTAAATGTTTTTGGTAAATATTGAGATTATATTTTTCTTCCAAGTCCTGCTCTTTAAGTGAAAGCTGAGTAACTAGAGTGAGACCCAGAAGCCTTTAATTTAATATTTCCAGGGAAAGTGCTCCCTCTTCATTTAAACTGGACTCAGAAATCCATATTTCTTCTCTCTTTTTTCTCCTAAGTTTGACAAGAATGGCTCTATCCAAACTCAGCCAGTAGAAAGCCAAACCTCCTAAAGGAAATTAGAGTGAGAATGGGAGGGGAAGGCTGACAGTTATCAGCACACAATATGACAAGAACATCCATCACGTCTGCATTTAGGCCCAGAGTCTAGGGAGAAGAAAAAAGCAATAAAACAAATAAAAGTGCAGAGACTCGCTTGATGTATCCGTAAATGCAGTGGTTGTTAACCTCTCACTGGAATCCTTGCCTTCCTCACACCTGTGACTGTCATTACATGTCTTCCTGGACCCAAGGGAGGTGCACAGCTCTGCTCCATCGACAGCTCCTTTGAGTTCTCTTTTTTTATTTTTAGTTTTTGCTTATCAAGCTCTTTTATTATGCTAGTTGTATGATGTTTAATCGTCAAATATTTTGTTTAAGAATACACTGTTGTGATTAAGCATTTTTTGTTATTTTAATCTTTTTTATTTTTAACTGTGATAAAATACAGTTACCATAAAATTTTCCATGTTAATCATTTTCAACTATATAGTTCAGTAGTGCTAAGTAAATTCACATTGTTGTGCAATAGATCTCTGGAATTTTTCATCTTGCAAAACGAAAACTCTACATTCACTCAACAATTTCCCATTTCCCCTCCCCGTAGCCCTTGGTAGTTGCCATTCTATTTTTTGTTTCTATGAATTTGATTACTTTAGATACCTTGTATAAGTGAAATCATATAGTATTTGTCTTCTTGTGGCTGGCTTATTTTACTTAGCATAATGTTCTCAAGGTTCATCCATGTTGTAGAATATGATAAGATTTCCCTCCCTTTGAAGGTTGAAAAATATTCCATTGTATTTATATAACACATTTTCTCCATTTCATCCACTGTTGGACATTTGGGTTACTTCACCTCTTGACTATCATGAATAATGCTGCTATGATCATGGGTGCATTCTTTGGGTTATCTTTTGCACAAATATGAAAATTTGTGAAAAAAATTTCAAATGTCCAAGGGACAAATGACAACTAGAGACCCTTTAGGACACCCTATAAGATCTAGAAGTTGCTAGCCTGTAATACACTATGTAGAAATTTGTGTTAAATAACTTGCTCTAGCCAGTATACAAATGTAAAAGGAGTGGGAAGATAAGATAAAAAGTATAATTCTGAGGTATCCTTTGCCTAATTGAAGGGGGAAAAAGGCAATTGTGGAGAAAAGAAATGCATCTGTGGGCTGTATGATTTGGGGGCTTCCTTCCATTAGCCCCTCAAGGATAAAGAGAGTAGGATGAGCAAGAGACAAGTGGTGGGTCTTGGGGTTCTGACAAAGCCCTCTCACCTATACCCTCATTTCATTCCCTACTAATCACCCTGATTTCCGTCAGAACCCACACCACTTTAAACATCACCCCTGGAACACAAGAGTTTGGTAGCTGCTTTGCCTCCAGAATAAAATTCCCTCTCTATCTAGCAATGGAAGATCTCTCTTCAGTGTCCCAGGATTTTCTGGTTTTGTCCCCTACTCTTGATTTCATGGAGGCTGTGCAGGGCAGTCTTAGCTGTTTGGCTAGTTTTTAATTTCTAGCCTGTCAACCTTCTAGTTGAGTCTCTTAAAATGCAAGTTTCTGATATCTAAAAAGAAGATGATATTACCTACCTTAGTTGAAAGGATTAAATAAAATTAAACATGATGATATTTGTTAAAAAATTTAACATTTAGAAAATAAAAATCTATTTCCTTCTGGAATCTTCTCTTCTATCAATCACGCCTCATCCCCATCTTATTATCCAATGATCACTGACTGCCAGACTCTGTGAATTTGCTCATCTGATCCCTTTTCATGCAAAAGATCCATCTTTTTTCCACTCATCCAAATCTTACACTTTTTCCAAGGCCCACAGCAAGTGACAATTACTACTTGAAAACTTTCTGAATGAATCTTAAATGTGACAGACAACTTGGCCAAGAAATGAACTTGTAATGCATGAAAAAGTAAATTTATTTGGCACTAAAGTCCTAATTTCTCTTCTCCAATGCCACACAGACAACTTAATCCAATAGAATTTAAGCATCATTCGATTAGTGGAATAGAATCATTTTAAGATTAGCTTCTGAAATTCAAGTAAGCCTTACCTAAATTCTCCCTAGTGTGTCTGAAATTTCATGCCCAACTACGTTTATTTATTTTTTTTTTAAAGGAAAGGGGAATATTTGTGGGCATTAGAGAAGAAAAATATATAAGTTTCCCATTGCTGTATTTCCTATGCCTGAGCCAAGGGAAGCTCTGGACATGGTATAGGAGCCCTCTCTTGGAATGCAGAAGCTGGGCATGGGTGTGATATTAACAGACTCTGGCACCTTGACTTGACTGCAGTGGTTTTCCTGTTTTTGTTGTTTGAATTTTTCATGTAGGAAAGTCATCAGGTTTATATTAGTACCCAGAATATCATCAGAACAAAGAGAATGTCTGGCTAGAGACCTTCCCTCCCCCTTCATCAGTCACTGAACTCCCATGTGCTGCCCCACCAGTATATCCATTAGAAGCAGGCATGATCCTGACTGGTCTTCACCCAAGACTATTATACCGGAGACAATAATTATTCCCCACTGACATTTCCTCATAGGGCCCAATCAGAGGAACAGGATCCCATTATTATGGGATCAATTACTTTATGGTAATTGGGGGAAATCTTGACTTTCATGTGTCTAGGTTCTACTGACAAGCATACAGTTGTCTCTGATGCAACTGGGATCAGTCTAAACCTAAACTATTGCCAGTCTCTAAATTTCATTAAGGGAAAGAGCTACAACAAATTTTGGAAAAAATTTCCCCATACCCACGTTGACACTTCAATCTTCTTTTACTTATCCTTCAAAATGAGGTAAACATCTACAATTTTTAAAGGAATTTTCTTCATATTTATGAAAAATGAGAAGTAGAAATGGGTTAGTGATATTCCTGTTTTTGTCTCTTCAACCTTTCTACCTGTTTAATTGTGTGGTAGCAGTTCTAGCTCTTCCTACTCTTGAGGGTTATTTATCTCTGGAAGACAGTGTCTCTACTTCTTGCCTGCTAGTCCTTGCACATAAGGAATCCAAAATGTCCTGACAACAACCATAGGTTGTAATTCAATAGTAGGACTCTTAATGTCTCTCCTACCAAGTGGGTAATCCACCTGCCATTGGGTCCAGGACCTCTAACTAAGCAGAGTCCAGAGTTGCAGGGAGGGGAAGCACAAATACCCCAGTGGATCATTGGCAAATCAAATCATTCCTGCTGCCATTCCTGGTTTCTGGACCCATGTATTTTTCTTATAGGGGATATGGCACCAGATAGAGGGCTCTGATTCAATGTGTATACTGTATCTCATAGGATGGCGTTCACTACTTACAGAGTTTTGTCTCTAAGTTGACATTTCAATGCCAACTTCAACAGTTCATTCCAATGCTTTATCAGACCAATTGCTTCTGAATGATGCAGTTTCAGAGCCCTCTTATTAACTGTCCCCAGTATGAGAGGTTTGATTTCAGAGACCAAGAAATCAATGATTGGGTCGCTTTAACTTCCAAGTATCCAATTCCAGTTATACAGAAGGAGACTAGGGCAATAACCACAGAATGAGTTTGTGGACTCAATAGATACACTGTAAGCCAGGATTTGGTAATGTCCTCATATATAACATGGTTCCTATATGGCCATACTGTAATAGGAAAGGCATGAAAAAGCTTTTGAGAATTCAGGTACTGCCAGCTCAGAACCTGTGTCCAGTAGCCCTCAGAATGTCTGGGTCTTTTTCTTCAGTGCATATACCTGACTAAGTGCCTCCAGGCCCCTTCGTGGAAGAAATAAGGGAATCATTACAGTTTATGTACACTGTGTTGTTTCAGGGACCATCTTCTTGGGTACTGAACATCCTTTTAGGCAATGGTTTCTGTGTCAAAACTTACTCAGTTATAGGAAGTAGGCAAGGGATTGTTTATCTGGGAATGTCTTAATTTCTTCTTCAGTTTTGAGGATTTATTTTGATGAATATAGAATGCTTGGTTGAGAGTCTTTTTGCCAGTGTTGTGAATATGGCTTCCCACTGTGTTCTCTCCTCCATGATTCCTGATGAAAAATCAGATGCTAATCTTATTGAAGATCCCTTCCTGTGATGCGTTGCTTCTCTCTTCTGCTTTCAAGATTATCTGTCTTTTGAAATTTTAATTATGATGAGTCCAGTGGATTTCTTTGTGTTTATACTATTTGGATTTTATCACATTTCTTGCATATTTAGAATGCTGCTTTTTTGTCAAATTTGGGAAGCTTTTGTTCATTTTATTTTCAAATTTTGTTTTTTTACCATTTTTCTCTCACCTCTCATTCATGGACTCCTATTTGTGTCTGTCGGTATGCTGATGGTGTTCCATATGTCTCTGAGGCTCTATTTGCTTTTGTTCATTAATTTTTCTTTTTGTTCCTGAAGCTGAGTAATCTCAACTAAACTTTCTCCAAATTTGCTGATTCTTTCTTCCACCAGCTCAATTCTGCTGTTGTGCCCCTCTGTTGGACTTTTCTTTTTAGTTATTTTATTTTTCATAAATAAATTACTCCATAATTTCTATATTTTTATAGAAATTCTGATTTCCTAGAATTCTGATTTTCTAGAACTACTGATATTCTCTATTTGTTGAGACATCATTCTCGTATGTTCCTTTAATTTTTTTTTTTTTTTAGACATGATTTCCTTTAGTTTTGGGGCCATGCTAAGTATAGCTGGTTTTAAATATTTGTCTAGTAAGTCCAACGTCTGTGCTTCCCCAGGAACACTTTCCATTGACTGCTTTATTCCTATGTATGGGCAATAGTTTTCTTGTTTTATTGCATGTGCTTTAAATTTTTGATTGAATCTGGATATTTAAAGTACAAAATAGAACTTTGGAAATCAGATTCTCCCTGTTCCTTTAGGGTTTACTATTGTTGCTGTTTGTTGCTATTATTCTGCTACTATTGCTTTATTTAGTTACTTTCCTGAAGTGATTCTTTGAAGTCTGTTTTCTTAGTCATGTGTGGCCACTAAAGTCTCTACTTGGGTAGCTTAGTGCTCAGCTAGTGATTTGACAGTGGTTTCCCCAAGTTCCTGGAACCAATAAATCTCTCAGCCTTTGCTGAAGGGCTCTCCCTGTGTGTCAGGACATGTTTCAGGCAGACAGTTTACAACTATTATCTTAGCCTTTGCTTTCTGCTTGCAAAGAGCCTCAAGATCAGCAAGAAGTGAGAACATAAAGTCTTCTCTGGTGTTTCCTGAGCATGCACATGGCCCTGTACATGTGCATGGCCTTTCAAATTCTCTGGAATATTTTGGAGCTTTTCAAAGCCTTCTAGGAACCTGTAATTCCCCAACTTTTCCTTTAAAATTTTTTTTGGTCGGCTCATTGTTTCCTCACTGTTATCACTGTCATGGCAGCTGTGATATTAAACAATTGTGCTGTTTTTTCGAAAAAAATCCCAAGGAAAAGGCCATTTTCATTGGATAAGCTCAGAATTAGGTCAAACAAAGACAAGTTCGCAAGTGGAGTTTCCCAGGAAACTTCTGCAGAGGTGGAATAATGACATTTCTCTGGGCATGGGGATTAAGAGGAGAGTTAAACACATTCTGCCCCCTCCACTGGTTGGTAGTCTTCTGGTTTTCATTGTGATTGGGGAGCTGCTCGTTTTCAAGGCTGCCATAGAGCTGGGGAGAGGGGAATGGGAACAGGGTAAGTTAAAATGCCACAGGACTTGCTTTTCCTACCAAGATTCAGCCATTTTTTAAAGAGGTGCTCCCTGGGTTATTGCAAATCTTTATTAATGTTAAGAGTTTTGAAAAAGTTTATTTTGAAATTTTTTGCTAGTGTTCTTATTGATTTTTATAGGTGAAAAAATTTTCAAAGGTTTTTATTCCACCATTCCCACTGATATCACTCAAGGTTCTTCCATTTTTGCCTTCTCTGAAAGTCTCCCCATTTCTTTTGCCGCATGACATACTGTTACTGTCAGTAAGGGCCCTTGGTTGCCCCTCAGATGTTGCTGCCAATGATGGCAATTGAGGGCTTCTGTCTCCTGGTGATTAATTGTCCCCTTCTGGCCTCTATTGAACAGTGGCTGGCACATAGTAAATCCTCAGTAAGTAGTGGCTGTAATTATTAGTGGCCATCCCTCACCTCCAGAGGCTGACCTGACCTACTATGAAATAACCATAAAATTAGTTTTTAGAAGAGAAATAGATCTACTCATGGCTACCAAATGCATAAACCTGCTTGCAACTGCATTAATCTGTTTCTTCTCATACAATGGAGGTCATGATCTTCCTTCCTGCTAAGACTGCTGTCTCTGCTTATACCCTGGATCTCATTCCTAAGCCACTTCTGTATTGATTTATTGATGATGCTCCTTTTCTTATCTACAAACTCTGCTTTATTACTGGCTCTGGGCCATCAGAATTTATTAATAAAAATGCTCAATATCTTCTCTGAACTCCACATGGTGTCTCTATTATTTGATCTCATTCACACGATGGATTTCTACATTTGCTATGTGCTTTCCCCACCTACTTCTCAATTCTATCATCTTGTACTACAGCTTCCACTCCTCCTCTCTACCAGGACTTCTGCATAGGTCACCAAGGACTTCCACGTCATGAAATCCAGTGGATGTTTCTCACCTGACATGTTATCTTCTCAGCAGCAGTAGATGCTTCTGATCACTTTCTCCTTTTAGAAACAATTTTCTCCCTTGGCTCTGTGACTCACATTTTCCTAAATTTATCTCTTTGTCAACTCCTTCTTATGATTACTTTGTAGGTTCATCCTCCTTTACCAGACCATTGCACACTGGTGTTCGTCAGTGTTTTTTCAAGACCCTCTTTTCTTCTAAATCTATAGTCAGGCAATCTCATTACTCCCATGCCTTCGATTACCATCTTTATGAAGATAACTTTTACATTTGTATGTCCATACCAGGGATCTCTTTTGAACTTCAGACTCACATATTAAAATGAGTACTATATACCTTCCATTGTATATCCCAAGTGTACCTCAAATTTACCATATCCCACTCAAAGCTTATGATTTTCCTTATCTTTTTTTCTTTCAGTTTTCACATCTAAGCAAAGTGTGTCACAATCTATTTAATATCTGAGAGCCTTGGAGTTATTTTTTACTTCCTCTAGTCTCTCACCTCCATATCCAGTAACCCAATATGACCTCTTGGATCTATCTCTTAAATATATTTTTCTTCTTCCTCCCTGTAATCATCATAAAATCCAAGTTATCAACATTTCTCTCTTAAGCTATTCCAGTGAATTCTTAATTTGTCTACATTATTCATCCTTGCCTACCCCTTAGACATTCACTACAACACAAGACAGAGTGATAATTACAAACATCAAATCTGATAATGACATTCTATAGACTAGAAGTCTATTAAATGCTTACATAACAGTAGGTAACTCTGCTTTCTAATATTTAACACATTTGTAGTTACACATTCTATATGTCTTTTTCTAGATGTGACATCGATTGGGACAAGCCCCAAGTGTGGCTCACAGATGTGTCTCCATTGTCACATTTAGACAATGCATTTGAAAATTAGAAAGCACTTGGAAACTTTTGGAAAAGCAAATGCTTGAATGAATATATCAATATATCTGCAGACTAAAGCTAGTATTTAACCTATAATTTAGTTGCATTCTTTAGGCAATTATTGGTATTTTTCTATAGATAGATGGTCAAGCTATCCCAAAGTTTTGTCAAACACTCTAACCCTTGAAGTTATAATGCTTATTTATTTATTTTTTTACCACTAAGATAGATTGAAATATTGCCCCATATTTTTCACTATCTTGTTATAAAATGCA
>NW_012133859.1:582536-582895 GCF_000956105.1 Propithecus coquereli | reverse complement strand
GAAATTTCTGCTTCTGATCATTGCTAAACCAGGTCTGGAAATCCTCTTATGGCATAGCATTTGTTGATAAAATTGATGATAATATCAATGACTGTACTGATGTTAATGTTGGCAATAATACTGCCTATAACCAGGGCAACACTAGAGCCCACCACAGTGTCTTAGTCAGCTCAGGCTGCCATAACAAAATATCATAGACTGGATGGTATAAACAACAAACATTTATTTCTCACAGTTCTGGAGGATGAGATGCCCAAGCCCCATGATCAGGGTGCTATCATGGTCAGTTTCTGATGAGGACCTTCTTCCAAGTTGCAGCTTGTTTGCTTCTCATTGTATCCTCATAGAGCTGAGCGAAC
>NW_012133859.1:577246-579436 GCF_000956105.1 Propithecus coquereli | reverse complement strand
TCTCCCTCATCCTTATTCAATTAATTTTGTTATTACATTGAAGATCCGCTTGCATGGGATTTATTTTTTTAATGACTTAGAAGATTAATTTGGAAGAAGAGAGTATATTACTTTTCCTGTTGTGTAGGTAGAAAATGAGGTCGGCATGGGAGTCTTAGCTGGCTCAGTTCTGTGCCCTGTGAACTCAGGGCTCACTACGTTGCTCACTGCTCTGCAGAAGCAGGAGGGCGCATCAGCATTATCTCGGTTCCGGAGCATCGGCTCAGCCAAAGTGAGACAGCAGTTGAAGCTCTGCCTGCCTTTTCCATTGCAGCGGCCTTCTTTCCTCAGGCACTCAATTACTTAAACTACAGAATTGGTAGTGACTTTTCAATCTAGAAAGCTATTTGAATGTAGTCTTATGAGAGGGAAGACCTGGGATGCTCCTGGGGAATCTTTATAAATTCCGTTGAGATTTTACAATCAACACGCTCAGACATAGCCCCAGAGCATTTTTCAGAGAAGTAATAGGAGAGACAGAATCTAGTGAGGGTTTGTTGCTCCCCTTGAAATTTCTGCTTCTGATCATTGCTAAACCAGGTCTGGAAATCCTCTTATGGCATAGCATTTGTTGATAAAATTGATGATAATATCAAGGACTATACTGATGTTAATGTTGGCAATAATACTGCCTATAACCAGGGCAACACTAGCGCCCACAGCAGTGTCTTAGTCTGCTCAGGCTGCCATAACAAAATATCATAGACTGGATGGTATAAACAACAAACATTTATTTCTCACAGTTCTGGAGAATGAGATGCCCACACCCCACGATCAGGGTGCTATCATGGTCAGTTTCTGATGAGGACCTTCTTCCAAGTTGCAGCTTGTTTGCTTCTCATTGTATCCTCATAGAGCTGAGCGAACTCTCTAGCCTCTTCTTATAAGGCACTAATACCATTCGTGAGGACTCCATGCTCATGATCTAATTACCTCCCAAAGGCCCCATCTCCGAAACCATCACAATGTGTTTAAGATTTCAACATATGGATTTGGGGGGGGAGGGGCAAAAACATTCAGTCTGTTGCAAGCAGAAAAAACAAGAAGTCTTGCAAAGTCCCAAATGGTACTTCATAAAGACACTCACACACACACACACACACACACACACGTTGTAATAAGTGATTGAGTTCATGGAAATAGGGACGGGAATTCATAATGGTGTCTTTCAGTCAACAACTGTAATGACTGAAATGTGTGCATCTGCAGGTGTTCTAATGATACAATCTTGACCAAGACATCCTTAATATTCCTCTCAGGTTGGCTAAACTTTAGACAGGTTTCTTCTTGACTATAGGCCCAGACTTCTCATTTTTTAAACACTTATTTTAGAAAGTTTGCAATTGTAAATCTTTTCTCTGCCCCTTTGATAGGTAAATCTCCCAGCCTCTTGTCAATTTTACAACCAAGAACGTATCTTTCTCAAAGACCTGGAAACTATCTCAGAAATGTAAACATCCAAGAATATACTGCCTTTCTACCCCTATCTTCATTCTCTGCCAGAGGGTAAAAGTCTAACTTTGATGAACACCAATTAGCAAATACAGATGGCCTAATCATGGAAAAAACATTTGCAAACTCAGAATAACTCAATGTGCTCAACACATTCATTGATCAATATAACCCCAAATATCCTCCAGTTCTTTTCCACGAGCTCACCCCAGCACTTAAAAACCTTCCTGCCTTTTCTTTCAGTGGAGTTAAGTTTAGTTATTTTCTCTCCCTTATTGTAATAGCTTGAATAAAATCTCCTTTGTGTGTTTAACTTTTTTCTATTGCAATTTTTGGTTTGAAATTCCAGATGTTCTGAAGTTAAAGCAACAAAGTCCATGGTGACAGAAAAACCTGGAAAAGGCAAAGAAGGCTGAGGAAGCTTTAAGGAGATTATGGACGGAGAACGTGGCATTATATATTTACAACGCTGAAAGGTGGCCATTGTCATGTTTCAAACATGGTCAAATTCACTATCCAGAATACAAGAACTCATAGAAAATATAAAACTGTTTTTCAGTTGTGGGTAATATTAATATGTTGCTCCATTTCCTCAAAGTTTCTCAGAAAATACCACATATTAAAAGATGGTTTCAAAAAGAGAATTACTAAAGACTTAAAAAATACAGAAAAAAACCCAGGTCTCCCTTCTTTGTGATA
>NW_012133859.1:567460-574238 GCF_000956105.1 Propithecus coquereli | reverse complement strand
ATCTATAATGTCCAGAAATGCTAGCTCTTAATCATCTTGTTGCTTTGCTTTCCATATCAGCTGTGCAATTTGTTCACCTAGAGCTGAGGCTCTGAAAAGAAATGGAAAGGAGGAGGGACTTCTACTAGAGGAAAAGAGTTATTTGAGGAAGAGGTAGTATTCAGCCATGTTGGAGGTCACCTTGATTAACTGCACCAATATTGATACCATTTACAGAGAAAGGACATATAGAACAGTTGGGTGTAAAAACAGGTATGTGTTTACATAGCTAAAGTTGTTTTTTATTGAACACTTTGATTTTGTGCATCTAAATAGCGTAGCTTTTAAGAATATATTTAACATTGTAGTCTTTATTGAAAAGAATAAAGTTTGAAAATTTTTAGGGAGCAATATCCCTGCAGTACAGAGTCTGATTTCTATGACAATGACATTTTTCAAGAAGTTATGTTTTTGACCTATGTTCATCCAAACTGAAATTATTTCGTAAAGGTTTCATGTTCTCACTAAGGTGTCCATATTTCTCCCTAAAGCACTAGGTAGTTATTCTCTTTCTTGATTGATGTCTTGCCTTTATCAACCAGACTAAGTGGGATACAAGATGGATTGGAGCAGAGTTCATTCTCTAACTAGTTGGAGCTCTGTGAGATATAAACCTTCAGTGCTAAACATTGTTTCAAATTCTGCAAGTTTACTCACTTTGGAAAAACATGCTGTTAACATTTGCATGAAATGTCTTTGAATATGCATCAAAATATTTTAATAATTTTAAAATAAAATCCAAACACCTGCATATGTAAAGTCAGCCACCTGACAAGTCTGTTGATATCTGCATGTCTGTCCCTTAGCCCCTGAAAGTGGCTGCTCAAAAATTAAGAGCAACTTCATTGCTTTTAATTGGTATACCCTTCCTTCATTTCATCTTTTAGCTGATGTGGTTTTGCAGTCAGTCTCGAGCAAGACCCACGAACAAGATTTAGATTCTAGGTTCCCTTAGACATCATCTTCTACCCTTCTCCGTGAAGACTGCACTGACAATTGAAAGCTGTAACTGCTGGGGATCACACTGCAGTGCCACTGAGCGTCACAATGTTAGACACAGAATGACAAGTTTGAATATTGATAGAACAGTTCTGGAGAACACTGGCCCAGGCAGGAGATGGATGAGGAGTTGTACTCCTGCTAGCCCTGAAGGACACAGATGGAGATACATAAAAAGTCCACTGAAACCCAAGGCCCTGGGACACATTGACCTTATGCCGTAAGGTCAGCTGGCACTTCTTTGGAAGGGTCAGCCTTTGGTGATATTAATTTTCCCCCAAATATAGTGCTTTATTCCTCCTATTTTAATTCCCATGCAGCATAGATATATCTGGGTTTCCTGGAATATCCATAAGTCAGACAAGCAATAACTTCCAAAGTGTCCAATTAATGTTATAAGCATAGGCCAAACAAAAGTTCCAAGTTGCCTCCTCTAGTGCCTCGTCCTCTGTCTTGGGAGTGTGACTAGGGGAAATAATGAACCATCTCACCACCCCCTTCATGACCTCCAACCTGGGGAAACTCGTCATCTAGAGAAGCGGTCCTCAACCTTTTTTGGCATTGGGGACCAGTTTCCTGGACGACAGTTTTTCCACTGACCCGGGTTGGGAGTGGTTTCGGGATGATTCCAGTCATTACATTTATTGGGCACTTTATTTCTATCACTATTACTTTGTAATACATAATGAAATAACTATACAACTCACCATAATGCAGAATCCAATGCTGCTGCTGATCTGACAGGAGGCGGAGCTCAGGTGGTGATGCGAGCAATTGGGAGCGGCTGCAAATACAGATGAAGCTTCACTCAATTGCCCACCACTCACCTCTGGCTGTGAAACCTGGTTCCTAATAGGCCACAGACAGGTACTGGTCTGCACCCTGGGAGTTGGAGACCACAGACTCAGTGTCCCAGCCTCATTATTACAATGTTCTCTATTTTCTTCTGTCCATTTTTCAATTCCTTCAGCTATATTTGTATGTCTAGATCCAAATGCTCATCTCTCTTTTAGTTAACCAGTTTCCCTTAAAGCTTACTTCCCCCCTAGATCCCATGGGTTACCGTTTCCAGGAGGTTGACTTGGCCACGCTATTGGCGTTTGCAACCACCCTCCACCTTTCTGCTTCTACTTGCCCAGCTCTATTTTCCACAGAAATTACCATTTCCTAAGTCACTATATAATTAAACTATTTACTGTGTTTATATTCCATTGTCTGTCTTTCCCAATAGAGTCTAATGACAGAGATTTTTGCCTATTTTGTTTACTGATGCATCCTACCTGGAACATAGATAAGCAAAAACTGAACTGTGAATGAATTTTTCACTTTAGTGTGGATAATACCTGGAGTCCCACTGGAAATCCTCTTCTGCCTGTGAGTGGGAGGATCATTGGTGTTGCTGTCCTCCTGGACTGCCTGGTCTGGGGCTCAGCATACTGGCCAAGGATCTCAGGATGTGGCTTTTGTCTCTTTGTTTTCTAAGAAATTAATCTAGACTATCTTCAGAGAGCAAAGATCATACTTTCTGAATGTTAGTCTTCATTCAGCCAAAGACTGGGAGATTTGAAGGATGCTTATGGCACATTCCAGAATCTGTTGTTAAACCGGGAGCCGTTGTGCATGTCTGTAGTTCCAGCTACTCAAAAGTGATCATTTGAGGCTAGAAGTTCTAGACCAGCCTGGGCAACATAGGGAGACCTTGTCTCTAAAAAGAATCTGTTGTAACCCACTTCTCTGATAAGATTTTGTTCTTTTGAAAAATAATGGAATTTTCTACTTGGTATGGTCAGCTTTCTAAAATTTTGACTTTATTTCATTAAGGAAATTGACATATTTGAATCTATTAAATCCCCCAAAACAATTATAAAGATTTCAGGTCCATAGAACAAATTTATGAATCATCTACTATATTCAAGGCACTGTACCATATGCTGGGGTTATAAGATAAATAAGACACAAATTATATGTGGTATTAGTCAATGGCTGAGCAAGTCTTAGGTATAAATATACCTACACATACACCCATGTGGAAAAATATATTTATATATGCAAGTATATATATATATGTGTGTATGTGCATGTAATATAATAAAAATATTGTTTAGGTTTCCTTCTGTACGTAAACATTCTTGGGCAACAAATTCAGGTGTTTTTGAGTATATAAAGCATAATCTCATAGGTCAGCCAGTTTTCTTACAAAGTAAAATAATTTGGGAATTGTACTATTAATTGTTGCCAGTAAAATCTTTGTTTTGAGAAGTATATTTTAGTGTTTGCTGAAGTTACTTTAATATGGTGTTATCTTCACTTCAAATGATATCTTTGAAGTTTAGTCACAGAAGGGATTTTCTTTTCAAAACAAAATTACAAGATTCCCTTACCAGGGCATTAGTAGCTAATGTCATCAGTGGGCTGGGTTCATGATTCCCTGCGTGTGAAATGCTATATTTCACAAGGGATTTTATTAATTCCTAATATGTTGTTTTTGAGTTTCCTCCTCTTCTGTGTTGTTGATGAAGTCTGCCTTAGCTCTTTTCTACTCCCAGCCATGCAATTTTATATAATTATAAACACTGCCTAAGCCTCTATTACCATGACATGAAATCTCAAGCTTGAAGACAAGATGCATTTATATTGGCAAGTTAACATTATTATTGGAAGCGAAAGCAGTTCTAATGTGATTCTCTTATCTACAAGGAAATAACTCCTTCCCCTTTTCATTCTACTTCATGCTCTGAGCTAGGATTATTCTCTTTCTTTTTTGTCTTACAGAAATGTTGCACAATTTTGTAAGATTGTTTAGCCATTGTGAAAGAAATAAATATGAAAAACACTGTGAAGTTCCTTTGAGGTTTTATTTTCCACACTCTCTGCTACGTTGATTGCTTAAAAAGGCACATTTTCTCTCTCTGGCTCCAAGTTTCCCAGGACATAATGATTCTACATAGAACTCAGTGAGGAGAGAGAAGAAGGACTTTTGATGCCCAACTCACCCATTGCTGTAGCTGGCAAGTCCTTTGACACGAGGCTCTAATGAGTGTGGAGAAGAGACACAACCTGTAGCCTCACTGGTGGGGTAGACTCCACATCCAACAGGGGAAGTAGCTTCCAAGTGTCACAGCTCTTGTAACCTTGAGACCTAAGGTTGTTGCCTCAGGAATAACACAGAAAGCCGCAGGGCACTTGGGGTTTAGAATGAAAACTTAGGACATGAGATTTTGGGTCCTGGGCCAGGTATTTTAAAAAGCACACAATCTTCAACAAAATCATATATAGTAGACACTATTATCTGTATGTGGTATGTATATTCTATATGTGGTAGGAAGTACTAGTGACTTGTAAAAATTAAAAAAAAAAAAAAAGAAAACACACACAAAAAGCTTGCCCCAAACCATACAGGTGTTAAATGACAGAGTCAGAATTCAATCAACCTAACCTCAGGCCTCTTGCTCTTTTCTGATTCTTTGCAGCATTTGTGGGCCTCATGTACTATAGAACACCCTGGCCTCTCTGAGTGTTGCCAGATAGTCTGCCTTTCTATTCGACTGGAATTAACATTTTTGAACAAATATGATGTGCTCATGTCATTCAACTCTATACTGCAAGGGAGATAGACACTGGTCAGACTGCCTTAAGGAGCTTACAGTTTAAGAGAGACCTTAAAAATGAATGTATAACTGATAAGAATACCAGGAAGCACATGATAAGTTGTCACACAGAGAAATGAGAACCAAGGAAGTCTTCATGAAAGAAGTGACATTTGATCTGGATCAGGAAAATATAGAAACAATTTTGATAGAAAGAAATGGGGGTCTTAGGATTCCTCTGGAAGAGCGAAAATTATGAACTAAGACACGTAGCTAGAAAACTTCTGGATATAGTCTAGGGGTGGTGCTTGGTTTATTTTAGCTGGAACTGAGGGCAAGCAACAGAAAAGACTAAATATTATTGCCAAATTTTAATGTCACATTAAGAACCTGGTAGCTTATTCTCTAGGCAAAGCTAAACTGGTGGAAGGTTTTAAACAAGGAGAGTAATGTATCAGGAATGATGCTTTTGGAATATAATATTGACAGGAAGAAACAGCCACTGCTCAGGATGGCTTTAAGGGAATCCCTGTATTTGTGGGGAGCTGGGCTTCCATCAAATTAAGAAGGCAATGGGGACTTTCAGAGAGTATGCTGAGGCCAGGGTTAGGGTTGGTGATTGGTCTAGAGTTTCAGGGGCAAGTTGGAAGAAAAGGCTTCAGGAGATGGAGGGGGGATGGGGTCAGAAAAGGCAACCTATGAAGCTAGGTGCAGATTAACATCCAGGGAAAGGAGAATGACCTCGGAGCCATGAGTCTCTTGAGGTGATGGGGATGAACAGGAACAGAGCACACCATTAGATTCATCCAGTTGGTCCAAGCCACAGAGTGGTGGAGGCGCTGTGAGAGTTAAAGAGAGGGAGGCATGTGGAGGCAACGTGGCCGAAGTAGCAAGAGTTCTGGCCTCCCACAGCAGCCCGGCACAAGAGTGCCCTTTGTGCTCTTGGATTTAACTCCAGGGCAGTCTGCAAGACTGCCCATCCTCTGAGACGATCTCCTGACTCCTTCCTAGTGCTTTACACATTCTAAGGTTTTAACAAATACTGCTGAGTGAGTTAAAAGAGCCAAGGATGAGGATGATATGGGTAAAATTCGAGCCAATTCCAGGGATTAATCACAAAGGATATATAGTTCTATTGGGATCTTAACCAATAGTCTGATTTTTCACAAAGACAATGGGGAAAAGATGGTCATATTATTTATTTTTCAAAGCATGAAAAGAGAAGGCGGAAGTAAATTTTATGCAAAAGAACTATAGAGCAGAGGTTTCAGGTTTTTGTAACCAAGGTATAGTTTTGTGAGATGCACATTTTTTTTTTTCCTGGGGAAATGTATCTTTTGGTTCTTTTGTTTGTTTTTTGACTCACCAAAACAAAGTGAAAAACAGCAGCACTAGAAGAAAGAACTCCTATCCCCATGAGCACAAGCTCTGGAAGGAGGAAGAGTCATGGATGAGGAAGGGCAAATTTTGGCAATGAATGGATATCTACACCTCTTAATACCTCATGACAACTCATTAAGATGAAGGTATTTTCATGATTGTAGTTTTTCCAGGTGAATGAAGAGCTTCCTTTACCATTATATATCTTCTTAGAAGCTAGCAGGTTTCCTGCAATTTTTTCCCCCAGGGTTTTAGCTATCTTTGCAATGAATTTCTAACAGCAGAGCATCTGTGAACAGAAAGTTTCTCTTGATGTTCTCCTGAGTCAGGGAGAAAATGGTTATATACAGAGACTGGATCTGTTCTCAATTAAGAGCAATGGATTTTAAAGGGTTTGAGAAATGTTTCGGAGTTAAGTAACCCAGTTTGCATTTCACCTTCCTTATTCCTAACTCCTCAGGAACTTTTGCCAAAGTGGTCAATTAACTTGTCATGGCCACAGTTGGTTAGTTGTCAGTTATGGTTGTACCCATTTCAGAATGTACCTCCACGAGCTGAAGGCCTTACAGATGTAGTAGTGGTGTGGGCAGGTGTTGTCACTGAGGTGCAGAGGAGGAGGGGCAAGTTTAGAGTCAGAACTGTCACCAAGTAGAATGTGTAATTCCAAACTTCTCTTTCTTCACTTCTTTAACCTTAATTCTCTCTACCTTTTAAACCTTCAAGGAGAGCCATTTCTTCTCATATTTGTGTCAGCCACTCCTAGGAAAAAAAAG